>NW_025533814.1:157500-255000 GCF_020615455.1 Coregonus clupeaformis | reverse complement strand
GGAGGGGACTAAGCACGCACCCCTGAGGGGCCCCCGTGTTGAGGGTCATCGTGGCGGATGTGTTGTTGCATACCCTCACCACCTGGGGGCGGCCCATCAGGAAGTCCAGGATCCAGTTGCAGAGGGAGGTGTTCAGTCCCAGGGTCCTTAGCTTAGTGATGAGCTTGGAGGGCACTATGGTGTTGAACGCTGAGCTGTAGTCAATTAACAGCATTCTCACATAGGTGTTCCTCTTGTCCAGGAGGGAAAGGGCAGTGTGGAGTGCAATAGAGATTGCATCATCTGTGGCTCTGTTGGGGCAGTGTGTGAATTGGAGTGGGTCCAGGGTTTCTGGGATGATGGTGTTGATGTGAGCCATGACCAGCCTATCCTTTCTTTGGATTGGTGGATACATCTCATTATTTGAATTTTTTAAAAATATTCTATGAGAATTGTTGACGTCAAACGCCTGTATTCAATGGAGCGAGACTTTCTGCTACTGGCCTCATGCCATGAACATGCATAGCCATCTCGAGACAACTCAGAGATAGTGTTTTTTCTCCAAGTTGCCAGGATGTCACGTGTCCTACTTATATCAGTACACTCATAACAACTTAAGCATTACGAAACTTCTATTCGATCAAATAAACCTCACGTAGCAAATAAGACATTAAATTGTTTGTTGTTGACCAAATTCGGCACTGTCGGCTAATTCTGCACAGTAGTAACATCAAAAGCATATTAACAACTAAAACACACCACCTGCTGGAGGGAGACAGATTTTCCGCCAGTTGGGCCTCTCTCTTCCTCTCTGACTCTATCCCAAACCTTAAAGGGAAATTCCAATATCTTGAGAACTGCTGACGTGCAAAACAGACACACAACTAATTCCAGCAGGTGTTCAATCCAGTCCAAGGCCTTCGCAGCTCAAAGTGGAGCGTTTGGTTTAATGAATAACACTAAGGTACAACGCTAACAAAACAAACACATCCATAACACACTCACACACTGTCATTATTTCACACACACACACAAAACACACACACACGAACACACACACAGTCATTATTTCACACACACACACATAAAACACACACATACAGACACACACACACACAGTCTCGCTCTCTCACACACTCAAACACACACACCTCTGTGACTCTGTACTGTGACAGCAGGAATTACAACTCAGAACTCACTTACTGTAGATAGTATTTTATGTTTATATCTCCTCTGTGGCTCAGGGAAGAGACGCAGGAGACATAACAAGCACTGTGGCTCAGGGAAGAGACGCAGGAGACTAACAAGCTCTGTGGCTCAGGGAAGAGACGCAGGAGACTAACAAGCTCTGTGGCTCAGGGAAGAGACAGGAGACATTACAAGCACTGTGGCTCAAGGAAGACTAACAAGCACTGTGGCTCAGGGAAGAGACGTAGGAGACATAACAAGCCCTGTGGTTCAGGGAAGAGACGTAGGAGACTAACAAGCACTGTGGTTCAGGGAAGACTAACAAGAATTGTAGTTCAGGGAAGAGACGCAGGAGACTAACAAGCTCTATGGCTCAGGGAAGAGATGCAGGAGACTAACAAGCTCTGTGGCTCAGGGAAGTGATACAGGAGACATAACAAGCACTGTGGCTCAGGGAAGAGACAGGGGACTAACAAGCTCTGTGGCTCAGCGAAGAGACAGGGGACTAACAAGCTCTGTGGCTCAGGGAAGAAACAGGAGACATAACAAGCACTGTGGCTCAGGGAAGACTAACAAGAACTGTGGTTCAGGGAAGAGATGCAGGAGACTAACAAGCACTGTGGCTCAGGGAAGAGACGCAGGAGACATAACAAGCACTGTGGCTCAGGGAAGAGACGCAGGAGACTAACAATCACTGTGGCTCAGGGAAGAGACGCAGGAGACTAAGCACTGTGGCTCAGGGAAGAGATGTAGGAGACTAACAAGCACTGTGGCTCAGGGAAGACTAACAAGAATTGTAGTTCAGGGAAGAGACGCAGGAGACTAACAAGCTCTATGGCTCAGGGAAGAGATGCAGGAGACTAACAAGCTCTGTGGCTCAGGGAAGTGATACAGGAGACATAACAAGCACTGTGGCTCAGGGAAGAGACAGGGGACTAACAAGCTCTGTGGCTCAGCGAAGAGACAGGGGACTAACAAGCTCTGTGGCTCAGGGAAGAAACAGGAGACATAACAAGCACTGTGGCTCAGGGAAGACTAACAAGAACTGTGGTTCAGGGAAGAGATGCAGGAGACTAACAAGCACTGTGGCTCAGGGAAGAGACGCAGGAGACATAACAAGCACTGTGGCTCAGGGAAGAGACGCAGGAGACTAACAATCACTGTGGCTCAGGGAAGAGATGCAGGAGACTAACAATCACTGTGGCTCATGGAAGAGATGTAGGAGACTAACAAGCACTGTGGCTCAGGGAAGAGACGCAGGAGACATAACAAGCACTGTGGCTCAGGGAAGAGACGCAGGAGACTAACAATCACTGTGGCTCAGGGAAGAGATGCAGGAGACTAACAATCACTGTGGCTCATGGAAGAGACGCAGGAGACATAACAAGCACTGTGGCTCAGGGAAGAGACGCAGGAGACTAACAATCACTGTGGCTCAGGGAAGAGACGCAGGAGACTAAGCACTGTGGCTCAGGGAAGAGATGCAGGAGACTAACAAGCTCTGTGGCGCAGGGAAGAGACGGTTGTATTTTAATGTCATCCTATAAGGAAGATAGGTCCTGTCCTGTGGAGATGTTCATATTGAAACATGATATCTTATTTTTCTTAAGTTCCTAACTTGTTTGATAAGATTAGTACCGAGATAAGGAGAGATAGAGAGGCAGATAGAGAGGGGGGGGTACAGCGTAAGGGGGGTACAACGAGCGAGAAGATGGATAGAGCAATACAGGCAGCAGCAGTGTCTGCTAGATGCAGGTGATGGTGTTATTATGATCTGTTCATGGCACACTGGGTTTCATCAGGGCTAGAGGTGACTGGAGCCTTATTGGAATGAAATGACACACAGAGAGAACAAGCTAGATGGAGAGAGAGAAGAGAGGGAATGGAGAAAGAGAAGGGACTGATGGTATTCATGGAGAATGGACAGAGAGGGAGGATAAGAGAAGAGAGATGGAAAAGGAGGAATAAGGGATGGAGAGGTGGGAAGAGAGGCAGGTTGGTCGTTCACTCTCCTTTTTTCTGTATATCTGTGAATTAATAAATTAATTAATGGATTAATCAATCAATTGATGAATTACATCAAGTTTATCTGAACAGTATTATTCCTGGACACTCTGAACACCTGGGATTTTGATGTATTATATAACGTTGTGAAAGAGAACATTGGTTTCTACTACATAGCCAAAGGTATATGAACACCCCTTCAAATTAGTGGATTCGGCTATTTCAGCCACACTCGTTGCTAACATGTGTATAAAATCGAGCACACCGCCATGCAATCTCCATAGACAAACATTAGCAGTAGAATGTCCCATACTGAAGAGCTCAGTGACTTTCAACGTGGCACCCTCATAGGATGCCACCTTTCCAACAAGTCAGTTCTTCACATTTCTGCCCTGCTAGAGCTGCCCCGGTCAACTGTAAGTGCTGTTATTGTGAAGTGGAAACGTCTAGGAGCAACAACGTCTCAGCTGCGAAGTGTTAGGCCTCACAAGCTCACAGAACAGGACAGCCGAGTACTGATGCGCTCACTACCGAGTTCCAACCTGCCTCTGGAAGCAACGTCAGCACAATAACTGTTCGTCGGGAGCTTCATGAAATGGGTTTCCATGGCCGAGCAGCCGCAAACAAGCCTAAGATCACCATGAGCAATGCCAAGAGTTGGCTGGAGTGGTGTAGCTCACCTGGCTGTAGTGGCCGTCCTTCTGTAGCCTATAACAGAGTCTGGCTGTCCTCCTGTAGCCTAATAGCAGAGTCTGGCTGTCCTCCTGTAGCCTAATAGCAGATTATGGCTGTCCTCCTGTAGCCTAATAGCAGAGTCTGGCTGTCCTCCTGTAGCCTAATAACAGAGTCTGGCTGTCCTCCTGTAGCCTAATAGCAGAGTCTGGCTGTCCTCCTGTAGCCTAATAACAGAGTCTGGCTGTCCTCCTGTAGCCTAATAGCAGAGTCTGGCTGTCCTCCTGTAGCCTAATAGCAGAGTCTGGCTGTCCTCCTGTAGCCTAATAGCAGAGCCTGGCTGTCCTCCTGTAGCCTAATAGCAGAGCCTGGCTGTCCTCCTGTAGCCTAATAGCAGAGTCTGGCTGTCCTCCTGTAGCCTAATAGCAGAGCCTGGCTGTCCTCCTGTAGCCTAATAGCAGCACCTAGCTGTCCTCCTGTAGCCTAATAGCAAAGTCTGGCTGTCCTCCTGTAACCTAATAACAGAGTCTGGCCGTCCTCCTGTAGCCTAATATCAGAGTCTGGCTGTCCTCCTGTAGCCTAATAGCAGAGCCTGGCTGTCCTCTTGTAGCCTAATAGCAGAGCCTGGCTGTCCTCCTGTAGCCTAATATCATAGTCTGGCTGTCCTCCTGTATTCTAATAGCAGAGCATGGCTGTCCTCCTGTAGCCTGATAGCAGAGTCTGGCTGTCCTCCTGTAGCCTAATATCAGAGTCTGGCTGTCCTCCTGTAGCCTAATAACAGAGCCTGGCTGTCCTCCTGTAGCCTAATAGCAGCACCTGGCTGTCCTCCTGTAGCCTAATAGCAGAGTATGGCTGTCCTCCTGTAGCCTAATAACATAGTATGGCTGTCCTCCTGTAGCCTAATATCAGAGTATGGCTGTCCTCCTGTAGCCTAATAACGAGTATGGCTGTCCTCCTGTAGCCTAATATCAGAGTCTGGCTGTCCTCCTGTAGTCTAATAACAGAGTCTGACTGTCCTCCTGTAGCCTAATAACAGAGTCTGGCTGTCCTCCTGTAGCCTAATAGCAGATTATGGCTGTCCTCCTGTAGCCTAATAGCAGAGTCTGTCAGTCCTCCTGTAGCCTAATAACAGAGTCTGTCCGTCCTCCTGTAGCCTAATAACAGAGTCTGGCTGTCCTCCTGTAGCCTAATAGCAGAGTCTGGCTGTCCTCCTGTAGCCTAATAGCAGAGTCTGGCTGTCCTCCTGTAGCCTAAAAGCAGAGTCTGGCTGTCCTCCTAAATCAGATCAGTCTAGATGCAGTTGTGAAGGCTGAGTTTCTGTTGTTGTTCAACACTTAATATAAAGTTGATGGATGAGAGAGAGAGGACATTCTCTCTTTTCTCTGTCGCCCTCTCTTTTATTCTCTCTCTCTCCCTCTCTCAATGCATTTCAATTTCAATTTAAGGGCTTTATTTGCATGGGAAACGTATGTTAACATTGCCAAAGCAAGTGAAGTAGATAGTAAACAAAAGTGAAATAAACAATAAATATTAACAGTAAACATTACACTCAGAAGTTTCAAAAGAATAAAGACATTTCAAATGTCATATTATGTCTATATACAGTGTTGGAACAATGTGCAAATAGTTAAAGTACAAATGGGAAAATAAATAAACATAAATATGGGTTGTATTTACAATGGTGTTTGTTCTTCACTGGTTGCCCTTTTCTTATGTCAACAGGTCGCAAATCTCTCTCTCTCTCGTTGGAGTGCATGCTGGGAGTGAGTCGTGAAGCAGGAGTGATTGTGAGAGCGACTGGAATTTTTTTCACTCTATTGGGTTTTGGTGTGTATATATTTATATTGATTAGTTTAGTTGTTTTAAGGTTATCTTGTCTAACTATCACTAAGCACGTATAGGGGTGGTGGGATTGTTGAGGTTGTTTTTCGCGAGGGCACAACCAGCGGGTGAGGCTGGTTGCAATGGCCACTCACGGAAGTTTGGAGTTTGAAAAACTTAGTCGGCGACATGGAGTAAAGATTCCTGCTGCGGCCGGGTGTTCAGTGGAAGAATGTAGCTTGGCAGTGGGTGCTATCATTGGGTATGATAGCATCAAATCAGCCTCAAGGATGAATAGCGCTGTAGTGATATTTTTAGATTCCATTGAAAAGGTGAATATGATAGTTGAGAGTGGTGTTGTGTTGCGGGAGACGCAGACACCGGTATTTCCGCTTATGAAAGTTATACTTTCTAACGTGCCACCATTTGTTAGAGATGACGTGTTGGAGCGAGAGTTATCTCGTCATGGTCAAATTGTATCTACAATAAAGAAGGTTATTTTTGGATGCAAATCTCCGTTGCTGAAACATGTCGTGTCTCATAGGAGACAAGTGCATATGATTTTAAAAAAGGACATTGATTAACTGAATTTAGCATTCAGTTTTAAGATTGATGTCTTCTACGCTTCTACTGAATCAATGAAATGCTTTGGCTGTGGAAGAGAGGGGCATTTGGTGCGTAATTGTCCCGAGAATGAGCGCGCAGATTCTGGTAGCAGCTCTAGTGCTGGTGCAGCTAATGCACCACCGCGAAGGGATGAACATGCTAAGGGTGCGGGTGCTGGGGAAGGGAGGAGGTGGGCAGATGTGGTAGGAAAAGTAGGAGAGGAAGGCAGTGTGGATACGGGGGCAATGGTGGTAGATCAGAACAAAGAAGGAGGGGGAAAAGTCGGTGAGATTGCGACTGCCGTTGCTGAGGTGATGCTGGAAAATGAAATTGAGGTCAAGAGGAGATTGAAATAATGGAAAAGGAAGCAGCTGTTTTCAAAGTACCGAGGAGTAAGAGGAAGAATGTAAGGGGTGGTGAAGGGTCTAATTCCAAGAGAAAGGTAGAGATTGATAAATCAGTTGAAGATAAACAGGTTGTAGAGATGGTGGAGTTTTCTTCTGGGGAGGATAGCGAGAGTGAGTCATCTGATGCGTCACAACAAAATAGTGAGATAAATGGGGTGGAAGGGAGGTATGGGATTGAGAAAGTACGTCAGTTTCTGAAGTTGACAAAAGGGAAGAAATATATGCAGGATTATAATGTAACAGATTTTTTCCCTGAAAGTGAATTGTTTATTGAATCAGCAAAGTTTCTGATGTCAAAAATAACAGGGGGAGGTTTGACATCCCTGAAATTGCTAGACTCAAGAAAGTGGTCACGAGAGTGATAAGTGATGGAAATTCTAAAGAAAATGAAAGAGTTCAGTCGCAGCCTTAACTCTGTAAAGAGATGTGGTTTCTGTGTCTTCCTCTGTATTTTTTTTCCATCCATGAGCAGTTTTAAGATTTCTTCTTGAAACGTAAATGGGGCAAGAGACGTTAAAAAAATTGCCATAGTGTATGAGTTAATTAGGGGAAAGGGAAGTGACATACATTTTCTACAAGAAACGCATAGTAATTTGGAAAATGAAGTTACAGTGGGGAAAAAAAGTATTTAGTCAGCCACCAATTGTGCAAGTTCTCCCACTTAAAAAGATGAGAGAGGCCTGTAATTTTCATCATAGGTACACGTCAACTATGACAGACAAAATTTGAATTTTTTTTCCAGAAAATCACATTGTAGGATTTTTTATGAATTTATTGGCATATGATGGTGGAAAATAAGTATTTGGTCAATAACAAAAGTTTCTCAATACTTTGTTATATACCCTTTGTTGGCAATGACACAGGTCAAACGTTTTCTGTAAGTCTTCACAAGGTTTTCACACACTGTTGCTGGTATTTTGGCCCATTCCTCCATGCAGATCTCCTCTAGAGCAGTGATGTTTTGGGGCTGTCGCTGGGCAACACAGACTTTCAACTCCTCCAAAGATTTTCTATGGGGGTTGAGATCTGGAGACTGGCTAGGCCACTCCAGGACCTTGAAATGCTTCTTACGAAGCCACTCCTTCGTTGCCCGGGCGGTGTGTTTGGGATCATTGTCATGCTGAAAGACCCAGCCACGTTTCATCTTCAATGCCCTTGCTGATGGAAGGAGGGTTTCACTCAAAATCTCACGATACATGGCCCCATTCATTCTTTCCTTTACACGGATCAGTCGTCCTGGTCCCTTTGCAGAAAAAACAGCCCCAAAGCATGATGTTTCCAACCCCATGCTTCACAGTAGGTATGGTGTTCTTTGGATGCAACTCAGCATTCTTTGTCCTCCAAACATGACGAGTTGAGTTTTTACCAAAAAAGTTATATTTTGGTTTCATCTGACCATATGACATTCTCCCAATCCTCTCTGGATCATCCAAATGCACTTCAGACGGGCCTGGACATGTACTGGCTTAAGCAGGGGGACACGTCTCGCACTGCAGGATTTGAGTCCCTGGCGGCGTAGTGTGTTACTGATGGTTGGCTTTGTTACTTTGGTCCCAGCTCTCAGCAGGTCATTCACTAGGTCCCCCCGTGTGGTTCTGGGATTTTGCTCACCGTTCTTGTGATCATTTTGACCCACGGGGTGAGATCTTGCATGGAGCCCCAGATCGAGGGAGATTATCAGTGGTCTTGTATGTCTTCCATTTCCTAATAATTGCTCCACAGTTGATTTCTTCAAACCAAGCTGCTTACCTGTTGCAGATTCAGTCTTCCCAGCCTGTGCAGGTCTACAATTTTGTTTTTGGTGTCCTTTGACAGCTCTTTGGTCTTGGCCATTGTGAAGTTTGGAGTGTGACTGTTTGAGGTTGTGGACAGGTGTCTTTATACTGATAACAAGTTCAAACAGGTGCCATTAATACAGGTAACGAGTGGAGGGACAGAGGAGCCTCTTAAAGAAGAAGTTACAGGTCTGTGAGAGCCAGAAATCTTGCTTGTTTGTAGGTGACCAAATACTTATTTTCCACCACAATTTGCAAATAAATTCATTAAAAATCCTACAATGGGATTTTCTGGATTTTTTTTTCTCAATTTGTCTGTCATAGTTGACGTGTACCTATGATGAAAATTACAGGCCTCTCTCATCTTTTTAAGTGGGAGAACTTGCACAATTGGTGGCTGACTAAATACTTTTTTGCCCCACTGTATGTGGCAACAGGAGTGGGGGAACAGTGGTGTGTAGTTGAGGGGAGGTTATTAAAAGTTAGCAAGGTATGAAAACATCACTATGTGTCTGATAAATGTATATGCCCCAGTGGTGGCAGTTGAGAGGGTATGTTTTTTAGAGACATTATCAAATACCATTGAGAAATGTAATAATGAAGATTATTTATTGCTGGGGATTTTAACTGCACAGTCAGTGATTTAGATAGAAATCACAAAGAACCTCATATAGCCTCAAGGACTTTTTTAAAACGCCTCATTGTAACACATGAACTGTGTGATATTTGTCGGAGTCAACATGGAGGCACGAGACAGTACACCTGGGCGCATGTGAGAGAGAACACCATCTCTATGGCCAGGTTAGATAGGTTTTATTGTTTTGAGCATCAATCTCAGGTCTGTAAATCAAGTGTGATAACCCCAGTGGGATTTTCTGATCATTGTTTAATAACAGAGGTGGTGTTCATTAACGATATAAAACCCAAAAGCGCATATTGGCATTTTAATATAACTTTATTGAGTGATGCTCACTTCAGGAAATGTTTTAGTTTTTTCTGGGAGAGGTAGAGGTCTCAAAATGCCAGTTTTGTATCCCTTCAACAGTGGTGGGATATAGGGAAAATCCAGATTCAACAATTATGTAATCAATAAATGAGGAATGTCACCAAGGATATCACCAGATCAATGAAAGCCCTAGAGACTGAAATAGTGGAACTCATGACGTTGGTTGAGACCACAGGAGATCGAGGCCATACTCAGGCCCTCGAGGAAAAAAGCTGTATTGGCAGACCTGCTGGGTATCAGAGCACAGGGGGCATTGGTGAGAAGTAAGTTTCAGGGAATCTCTGAAATGGATGTGTCATCCAAATGTTTCTTTGGTTTAGAGAAAAAGAATGGACAAAGAAAAATTATTAATTGTCTCAAATCAGCTGTTGGACAGGAGCTCACTAGCCCTAGTGAAATTAGAAAGAGGGCAGTAGAGTTCTATGCTGAGCTCTACAAGTGTGAGTACAAAGAGGATAAAACAGTGACACAGCAGTTCCTTGATGGGCTCCCACAGGTGGCTGCAGAAGCTCAGGTTGAGCTAGAGCAACCATTGTCTTTGCAGGAGCTATACACTGCATTAAAAGGCATGGAAAATGGAAGGGCACCAGGCATTGATGGGATTCCCGTTGACTTTTTAAAGTATTTTTGGGCTATGTTGGGAGAGGATTGGCTAGCAGTAAATATTAATAATTACTCATATTGGAAATATGGAGAAAAAAAGTCATAATTCTAATGAATAAAAGTGTAATTTCAACCATTTTAATTTTGAAACAGATCGTTATTAGATTTTGTTTTCATATTAATGCTGTTTCATTCTCATCAAAGGACGGTCTGGAGAACCCTGTTTATGAATGAGGACTGGGAGTGTGTTAAGTCATGTGGGTAATAATGATTAGATATTTACTAACGGTTTCATGCATAGCTGACTGCTTGAATAAAAGTGATTATGTAAATGCATCCATTGGCTGTTTAATTAAACCCTGAAACATTGTAATAAACTATATTAAACGTAACAGAGCGAGAACACATCAGATCAGGCCAATGAGATTCATGTAATATTTGTACCACAGCCTGTAGGAAGAAAGTGGTGGAGGCGTGACACTCTTCTCCATCAAAACTATTTTATTATGAATATTTTTTTTTAAATACTGTGGCGTTTGGGTCATGGTGGACAGAAAGAGCTCTGTCTGATGAAGATCCACCATGACTGAAACATCCCAGTATTTTAGATTCATTCATAATAAAAGAGAGTTTTTGATGGAGAAGAGTGTCGTGCTTCCACCACTTTCTTGAGATTCTGTTAAGATTTAAAGATGGAGTCCGATTTGGGGAAACAGCCCCACTGTGGTAAAAAAAAGGCACGTGTAAAAACTGTGTTCGTTGTTTTCAGTAACTTCTTTGTTGTTGTAATATATCAAACGGACGAGGCAGTTTCACCGTGAAGAAACATTTCACCATTAAGGATTCCAGATTAAAGGTAGCACCTCTTCACTTGTTGTTCAAGCACAAACCCTTATTTATTCTACAACAGCCTGTAGGAAATCTAGTGTGGAATAAAACAGTCCACCTTTAGTGAGGAAATGAAATGCACAGGGAGGTTCCGGATAGGGACTGGAGATTCTCCTGGTTAGGTCACCTGTTTAGGAGAAACTCAGGGCCCTGCAGACAGACCAACCAGACTTTTGGCTGTCTGCAGTAGATCATGGTCAGGAGAAACTCAGGGCCCTGCAGAGAGACCAACCAGACGTTTGGCTGTCTGCAGTAGAATATCTCACCTGCTGGGTGTTGACAAACGGTGGTGATTAAACATGTAGAATCGTCGGGAAATTAATAGAAAATGAAGGCCGATGTTCTGTGGCCGGAGGCGATAGGACGCCCACTAGCCTAATGAATTGTCATGGTTTGTTGTTGTTGTTGTTGCTGTTGACAATCAGTACCCCCCCGTATTGCCCCCGTATTGCTGCTGATTCCAGTGAAGGCCGTCACAGAACAGACTTCTTAATTCTTTGGACGGGTCCCAAAATGGCACCCTAGTCCCTTTATAGTGCACTACTTTTGACCGAGCGCCATAGAAGTAGTGCCCTATATGAATAGGGAATAGGGTGCCGTTTGGGACACAGTCTTTGAGCCCCCAAAAAACTAATTAAGTGAACCTCACCACATTTGTGTTGTTTTTGCTTGTCAGTAGAAATCCATCTGGTTTGTCACTAAATGGGCGGACCCAGCGGCCCTGACCAGTCATTCTCCAATAACACGTACACACTCACCCAGCCAAGACGTCTGGACTGACCTCTGGGCTGGGGATTAGTGCTATAAGGGGAGATGGAGGAGGAAGAGGACGGAAGACAGAGGAGGACGGCCATTCGGCTCTACATAATTACATACACACACATACACACATACACACACTAACACACACACACACACACCCACACATCCACACACACACACATACACACACACATACATACATTTACATTTACGTAATTTAGCAGACGCTCTTATCCAGAGCGACTTACAGTTAGTGAGTGCATACATTTTTCATACTGGCCCCCCGTGGGAAACGAACCCACAACCCTGGTGTTGCAAGCGTCGTGTGTGTGTGTGTGTGTGTGTGTGTGTGTGTGTGTGTGTGTGTGTGTGTGTGTGTGTGTGTGTGTGTGTGTGTGTGTGTGTGTGTGTGTGTGTGTGTGAATGTGTGTGTGTGTGTGTGTCTCAGGACAGCTCTGCTGACACCTACCTAGTAAGTATAGTGGGTCTGAAATGATTGACAACCTTGACAAAGATGACCAAGAATGACTGTATCAAATAAATCATTCAAATACTGAGGCATATTGTATGCCAAAACTAAATAGGGACAATATCTAATTTTATACTAATACAATTGCAAGAGATTTAGTTGAACAAGTATTGTATTTTTTTCTCAAAAATGTAGGGGTCAAAATTACTGACACCCCTGTTTTCAAAACCTTTCAATATCTCACCTTGGGACAATAACCCCATGATGGAGAGCAGACCATTAAACTGACTGGAACATGGGTTAATAGCTTTGCTTTACAGCGCGCACACACAAGCACACACACACACACAAGCACACACACACACAAGCACACACACACAATGACACACACACACTCTTAAAGCACCTGACTGTCGATGGCCTTGTTGACTCAAGGTGAAAGCTGTAATGTTGAGTTACTACCTTTTACCGTAGCCCTGACAGGTGTGTGTGCGTGTGTGTGTGCGTGTGTGTGTGTGTGCATGTGAGTGCATGTATGTGCGTGCGTGTATGTGTGCATGTGTGTGCGTTTGCATGTGCGTGCGTGCATGTATGTGTGTGTGTGCGTGTGTGTGTGTGTGTAGTTTAGAGTGGAGGTTGTTCCACTGACGAGAGTGAGATGCCCCCATAAATCCAGGTTGCGTCCCAAATAACACCCTATTATAACCCGGGTTGCATCCCAAATAACACCCTATTATAACCCGGGTGGCATCCCAAATAACACCCTATTATAACCCGGGTTGCGTCCCAAATAGCACCCTATTATAACCCGGGTTGCATCCCAAATAACACCCTATTATAACCCGGGTTACGTCCCAAATAGCACCCTAGTATAACCCGGGTTGCGTCCCAAATAGCACCCTATTACAACCCAGGTTGCACCTTATTCCCTATAGTGCACTACACTTGACCTTTGACTTGACGGATGTGTTGGACAATAACAGTGTTTAACATTATTTTTTTATGACTACCCCATCTCTGTACCCCCACACATACAATTATCTGTAAGGTCCCACAGTAGAACAGTGCATTTCAAGTACAGATTCAACCACAAAGACCAGGGAGGTTTTCCAATGCCTCGCAAAGAAGGGAACCTATTGGTAGATGAGTGTCCTGTTCAGGGGATAAGGCCCTGTGGTAGACTAGTGTCCTGTTCAGGGGATAAGGCCCTGTGGTAGACTAATGTCCTGTTCAGGGGATAAGGCCGTGTGATAGACTAGTGCCCTGTTCAGTGGATAAGGCCCTGTGGTAGACTAGTGTCCTGTTCAGGGGATAAGGCCGTGTGATAGACTAGTGCCCTGTTCAGTGGATAAGGCCCTGTGGTAGACTAGTGTCCTGTTCAGGGGATAAGGGTTGTGGGTTCGATAAAATAATGTATGCGCTAACTGTAAGTCGCTCTGGATAAGAGCGTCTGCTAAAATGACTAAAATGTAAATGTAAATAAGGCCATGCTCTATCAACTGAGCTCATCTCCTGAGTGGCGCAGTGGTCTAAGGCACTGCATCGCAGTGCTAACTGTGCCACTAGAGATCCTGGTTCGAATCCAGGCTCTGTCGCAGCCGGCCGCGACCGGGAGACTCATGGGCGGCGCACAATTGGCCCAGCGTCGTCCAGGGTAGGGGAGGGAATGGCCGGCAGGGATGTAGCTCAGTTGATAGAGCATGGCGTTTGCAACACCAGGGTTGTGGGTTCAATTCCCACGGGGGGCCAGTATAAAAAAAAAAATGTATTCACTAACTGTAAGTCGCTCTCGATAAGAGCGTCTGCTAAATGACTAAAATGTAAATGTAAAAATGGTAGACTAGTGTCCTGTTCAGGGGATAAGGCCCTGTGATAGACTAGTGTCCTGTTCAGGGGATAAGGCCCTGTGGTAGACTAGTGCCCTGTTCAGGGGACAAGGCCCTGTGGTAGACTAGTGTCCTGTTCAGGGGACAAGGCCCTGTGGTAGACTAGTGTCCTTTTCAGGAGATAAGGCCCTGTGGTAGACCACAGCCAATCGCATGAAAGAAACAACGCTAGTCTAGTTGGCTTGTCTAGCCAAGTTAGCGGCGTTGTTCCTTGCATGCGATTGGCTGTGGTCTTGTGGGCGGCACACAGCCTGGGAGACAGCACTGCCTGTCAGGCATCATTCAGGGCTTAATACCCCACGAGCGCGCAGCAAGCCTGTTTCCTCCTCGTTGCTTGGCAGAGATCTCAGAAAAGCCCAAATTGTGAACACGTGACCAAAATGTATCACATACAATGTATATGTTATATCTCACAATTGATTGGTCTTCCCGAATTTAACATGTTCGCTGTTACAGAATGTTTCTTTTTTTGTAGATTTGCTGTATTCCACAAAGTTCTATCTAGCGTTGCATAGAGGGGCAGTGAGGGGCAGTCAGGGGCAATGAGGGGGAGAGGGACATAACCCCTCTCGCTCTAGCTAACTCACTCTCCCTGAGTGAGAGAGGTGCACACTTTGACAAACAGTTCAATGCTAAGTCGGAGAGGTTTAGGCACTTAAACAATTTCAGAAATGTGCAGTTGTTCCTCTTTAAAATGCACTCCGAAATAGCTTTACCGTTTCAAACACCTTTAAAGCTAGTTTTAGTTCCTGAATACATTTCAAATGTATAGAAAACAGTTTATCAAGCAATTTGACTTGCCATGTCAGAATTGAAAACAGAACGTGTTAATCTTGTGTCAAATTTCCGCTAGTGATAGGGTGCATTTGGGACTAAGGGGTTTGGTAAAGGGTTTTGGTTAAGGTTAGTGTTCAAGTGAGGGTCTGTTTTAGGTTTTGGCTAGTTGGGCTATAAATATGGATTGGGAAAGTCCCCTTAGTCTCTCAATGTGCGTCCTAGTAATCTACTTTTGACCAGAGTCAGTCCCTCAGTTTCAACTGCCTCATTGATGAACAACAGGGTTGTCTTTTGACCAGAGTCAGTCCCTCAGTCCCAACTGCCTCATTGATGAACAACAGAGTTATGTCTTTTGACCAGAGTCAGTCCCTCAGTCCCAACTACCTCACTGATGAACAACAGGGTTGTCTTTTGACCAGAGTCAGTCCCTCAGTCCCCACTGCCTCATTGATGAACAACAGAGTTATGTCTTTTGACCAGAGTTAGTCCCTTAGTCCCAACTGCCTCACTGATGAACAACAGAGTTATGTATTTTTGTGGCGAAAGATAAACAAACTCTTAGATACTATCATTCTTCTCACACATCAGCAACGTCTCCTTATGGCAGTTTGGACTATGAGAGCCACGTCAACACAAACCACTGTCTCCCCCATGTGGATTTACATAGCAACTACAACCTCTGCTGCTGTAGAGTTACCAGGGCAGGGGGTGCAGGGTTTAGTTCCATACTAGCCAATGCTTGACTTGGACTGAAATAGGTGCTGGTACTCATGTTGTGTGCCTGTACTGTTTATATTTAGGTGTAGAAACTCCTCAATACTGTTGAGTTAATATTCTATAAGAGGTGCAGGAACTCCTCAATACTGTTGAGTTAATATTCTATAAGAGGTGCAGGAACTCCTCAATACTGTTGAGTTAATATTCTATAAGAGGTGCAGGAACTCCTCAATACTGTTGAGTTAATATTCTATAAGAGGTGCAGGAACTCCTCAATACTGTTGAGTTAATATTATATAAGAGGTGCAGGAACTCCTCAATACTGTTGAGTTAATATTCTATAAGAGGTGCAGGAACTCCTCAATACTGTTGAGTTAATATTCTATAAGAGGTGCAGGAACTCCTCAATACTGTTGAGTTAATATTCTATAAGAGGTGCAGGAACAACAACAAAATGTAGGTGTCGGTACTCAAGTCAAGCACTGATACCAGCACTAACACACCTGATTCAAAAAACCAACCAATCATCATCAAGACCATGATTATTTTATTTAACCTTTATTTTTATCAGGGAGTCATACTGAGCCCAAGGTCTCTTTAACAGATGAGCCCTGAATTACATAAATTACAGAAAATAAACGCATCAGAAAAACACGCTCATAAAACACAAACACATTCATCAGTAATAAGGTCCTCAATCAGCTTTCTGAATTGCCCTAGAGGCCCCAAAACATCAAATTGAAGAACATCAAAATTAGCTGGATAGTGTATTTTAGTGCTGTGCTGGAACAAAATCCTGCCCTGCACAGACGCTACTAGGATTTTTCTAGAGCCAGGGATTGTTAGGGAGGATGTAGACATTGAAATTATGCAAACAAACTACATATTTATTTACCTTCATAAATGTATACAGAAGAATTAGCTTTAATTGTAGCTTATTTAATTCAATACACCATTATAAGACCACCTCTCTCTCTCTCTCTCTCTCTCTCTCTCTCTCTCTCTCTCTCTCTCGCTTGCTTTCGCTCTCTCTCGCTCTCGCTCGCTCGCTCTCTTTTTCTGCAGTCAGGTGAGTTCAGAATAAATGTTTTTTTTATTACACCAAGTTTTGTCCAATAAAAACCTAATCTCATTTATAGAATTGAGAATGAATCCCCAGAATGTCAGAGCAGATGGCTAAACTGTTTATACAGTTACAAATGATACCAAATAGTTCCAACTCTGTAAAGGGGCGTAAGGCTGCGTGGGTGGTGGGTAGGGTAGGGTGGGGTTGTGTGGGTAGGGTGGGGTTGGGGTGTCTGCAGGATAGGGTTGGATGTGGTTTGGGTTAGGGTTATGGTTGAACTGGGCCGTAGACATTAAATTAAGGTTAGGGTTGTGGGTGAGGGTGAGGGTTAGGGTTGTGGTTGTGGTTCAGGTTAGGGTTGTGGTTCAGGTTAGGGTTAGGGTTGTGGTTCAGGTTAGGGTTAGGGTTCAGGCTAGGGTTAGATTGAAACGGGTTACATTATAACCTGTAATGGTTACACTGTTCAGATTAGGTGTTTTCCATGCAAAAGTGACATCAGTAATAACAATTTATAAGGCAGATAGTCCTAATCATAAGAAAGCCTTTTGACAGTTTACTCAGTAAACATTGCTTTTCTCTGCAGGATCTAGAAGAAAGTGATCAAGTACTCGGGATATGCCTGATTGTCATGGAAAACGACAAACATAGATGGTCCTGATGGGTTGTCTGTCACGCTGTTGTAGAGTTCAACAGTTGTAGTGCTTTTAGTTGGAGGCACTTTCATCCCATGTCGTCCTGCTGTGAAATCTCCAGTTAGAACCCGAAATAGGTACATACAGTTGAAGTCGAAAGTTTATATACACTTAGTGTGCTGCCATCTTGTTAGAAGGTAACAGATGTATTTTATTATAGTGATTAAGAGTGACTTTCATTGTGTTCCATGGTGTTTAGCGCCCCCTAGTGGAGCTTTCTGGTACTTAGAATTATGTACAAAAACCCGGAAGTAAAGTTGTTATTATGCACGCAGACAAGCAGCTAGAAACAACGCTACTGTACAGTTCTTTCAGTGCAACTATTTCTTGTTACGCTTCAGCCTCGGAAAATATTTGTTTGTAAGTTCAATTCAAGCATATTGCAAGTGATGATAATATTGTTATTGACAGAATTGCTTACTTATCAATGTTAATTGGTTACATTTACTCACGCAAATTGCATTGACTTTCATGGATGCCGTTAGCTGTATTAGTTTGCTCGTACGTCATGTAAAAGAAGTGTAAAACATACTATAGTTTGTTACTGTTTCTAGTGTAATATGCTTTGTTATTGTACAGAGGTGTTTGTACATTATTAGAGTAATGAAAGGAGTTGGCTAGTTGTTACTCATAGAGTAATTATCTATTTGGTTTGTCGTCATGCCAGATATATGGTAACTTGGCACTTGCTTTGTATTTATGCAACTTCAACTTGAAATGTATAATGTACAGCTACAGTATGTCAATGTGAATTGAATACTAAAGTATATTATTTTCTGTATTTGCAGTTTCACAACATAAACGTTTTTCAATACATTCGTTCAAGAAAAGTCACGCCTTGGAAGTTTTATTGAAGACTCAGTTGTTAGCTATCTGTCTAGTTTTGCACGGGAACGCAATTCCAGGGCAGAATAGTGAAAAAACATCGTCACGGCGGGCTCAAGCACAAGAATAATCGCACGTGGTGGTTATGATTCTACGTTCATTAGCCAACAAAGCCTCTGATCCTAGGGATGACCAGCAGTCTACGATGCAGCAACCAGAGGCAAGTGTTCGACAGAAAGAGGAAGAGGAGCGAGTAAGAGAGATGGAGGAGCCTCTTCAGCACATTGAGACCAAGTCTCAGTCTACAAGATCAAGGTCATCAAAACAGTCAAGCAGATCCTCAACGGCGAGTTATGCAGCCATCAAAGCACGTGCCAAGGCGGACGCAGCGCGTGCTAGAGTCTCCCCTATGCTGAAAAGGAAGCTTCTATGATGAAACAAAAAGCGGAACTGGATGCAAGTTTATATGTTCTCCAAGTTGAGAGAACAGCTGCTGCTGCGTTGGCTGAAGCTGTAGCCTTTGAAGAAGCTGTAGAGTCTGAACGCAGAGAGCTCCACAGAGAACTCAACACAGGGACACAGCCCTTAAGTCCAGTCCAACGTACTTGTGAGTATGTGCAACAACATGCTAGGCCCTACTTTGCTGAAATGCCATTTGAAGTAGAGACACAAGAGCTTAGTGTTGACCCAGCTACAGGCCACAATCCAGAAAGTAGCAAACAACGGAGCATGAGCAGAGACTCTCCGTACAAAAGAAATGAAAAGCAGCATGGTGGAAAGGGAAAACAAACCCACTTCCAGTCACCGACACAAGGCTTCCCTGAGTCACAAGTGGCACCAGAACTCACCAAGTACCTCCTGCGCCGTGAGATGGTGAGTTCCGGACTCCTGAAGTTTGATGATCGTCCTGAAAATTATTGGGCATGGAAAGCATCTTTTCTCAATGCGACCAGAGACTTGAATCTATCAGCCAGGGAAGCGTTAGATCTAATTACCAAGTGGCTAGGGGCAGAGTCGTCTGAGCAAGCAAAGAGAATTAGATCTGTCTATATTCTCAATGCAACAGCAGGGCTTAACATGGTCTGGCAACGACTAGAAGAGTGCTATGGTACATCCGAAGTGATCGAGAATGCACTGTTGAAGAAAATTGATGAATTTCCAAAACTGTCTAACAAAGACAATCACAAACTAAGAGAACTGGGTGACATTCTTCTCGAACTGGAGTGTGCTAAAGAAGAAGGGTACCTTCCAGGCCTCGCTTATCTGGACACATCTCGTGGGGTAAACCCTATAGTAGAGAAACTTCCATTCAGTTTACAAGAGAAATGGATAGCACAGGGATCCAAATACAAGGAGGACTATCGGGTAGCATTCCCACCATTCTCGTTTTTCTCGAGATTCATCAGGAACCAGGCGAAAATTAGAAACGACCCCCAGCTTCACCCTCTACACCTCAACTACCCAGGTGTCTGTGAAAAGTGAGAAACCTGTCAGGTACAGCAGCAGGACACCTGTGACTGTACACAAAACAGATGTGTCATCTGAGCCCTCTGACCACCAAACCAAACCCAGTAAGACAAAGGTTGAAAGCCCTGACCATCACTGTCCAATACATAACAAGCCTCATCCTCTTAAAAAGTGTCGCGGATTTAGATACAAAACCCTAGATGAGCGCAAATCATATCTCAAAGAGAATGGCATTTGTTTCCGATGTTGTGGGTCAACTCAGCACAGAGCTAAAGACTGTAAGGTGTCAATCAAGTGCTCCGAGTGTGACAGCGACAGACATCTTGCTGCTTTGCATCCAGGTCCAGCTCCTTCAACGATAGACACCGCTACAGCAGAGAAAGAGCATGGCGGGGGAGCAAGGTGAAGATGCTCTTCTATCAGTCACCTCAAAGTGTACCGAGATCTGTGGTGAGGCAGCCAATCCAAGATCATGTTCAAAAATATGCCTAGTCAAAGCTTATCCAGCTGGGAAAAGAGAGAAAGCTGTCAAAATGTATGCAGTGCTTGATGAACAGAGCAACAAATCTCTGGCCAAGACAGAGTTTTTCAATCTCTTCAACATCAATGACAACTCTGCTCCATACACCATGAAGACCTGTTCTGGGGTAACAGAGACTTCAGGCAGGAGAGCCGTCAACTTCATGGTGGAGTCTATAGACGGACACAAGCAGCTCACTCTCCCTACTCTGATAGAGTGTGACATGATGCCAGACGATAGAATGGAGATTCCCTCCCCAGACATTGCGCATCATCATCCCCATCTGCAACCAGTGGCGGACAAAATTCCAGCTGTGGACCCAGACGCTCCCATCCTCCTGCTCTTAGGACGAGACATCTTAAGGGTACACAAGGTACGAGAACAAATCAATGGGCCCCACGACACTCCTTATGCACAGCGACTCGACCTCGGGTGGGTCATCGTGGGGGAAGTTTGTCTGGGAACGGCTCACCCGACCAGCCAGTGTTAACGTGTTCAGGACAAACATACTTCAAAATGGTCGCACGTCCTATCTGAGCCCTTGCCCTGACATCATCCAGGTGAAAGAGAACTACAGCAGCGTAGCTCAGCAACACATTTCTCTCTCTACAGGGCACTCGAGAGATCCAAGCACAACTGTGAACACAGACAGCCTGGGATGTTCCGTGTTCAACAAAACACAAGACGATGATAAACCAGCACCATCTGTGGAAGACAAAGCTTTCTTGGACATTATGGACAAACAGGTTTTCCAGGATGATGGAAACAACTGGGTGGCTCCACTACCCTTTTCGCCCCACTAGACGTTGTCTTCCTAATAACAGGGAGCAGGCCATGAAGCGTCTCACATCACTTCGTAGGACTTTAGACAAAAAGCCTGACATGAAACTTCAATTTATTGACTTCATGCAAAAGATGCTGGATAACGACCAAGCTGAACATTCTCCGACACTAGAGGGAGAAAAAGAACGCTGGTATCTGCCAATATTTGGTGTTTACCATCCACAAAAGCCTGAACAAATAAGAGTGGTGTTTGACTCCAGCGCTGAGTGTCAAGGCGTGTCACTGAACGACGTCCTGCTCAGGGGTCCAGACTTAAACAACACACTCTTGGGCGTCTTAATGCGCTTCCGCAAGGATGGCATTGCACTAACGACAGATGTGCAACAAATGTTTTACTGTTTTGGTGTACGTGAGGATCACAGAGATTACTTAAGGTTTCTCTGGTATGAAGACAACAACCCAGATAGAAACATAACTGAGTACAGGATGAAAGTCCATGTATTTGGGAACAGCCCCTCACCAGCCGTAGCCATCTACTGCATGAGACGAGCAGCTCTACATGGTGAGAAGGAATACGGGTCAGAACCCAAGCAGTTTGTAGTGAGGAACTTTTATGTCGATGATGGGCTGATATCAGTAGCTACTCCAGAAGAAGCTATCAACATTATGAGAAAAACACAAGCAATGTTAGCGGAGTCCAACATGAAACTACACAAGATTGCATCCAATAGCAAAACAGTTATGGAAGCCTTCCCCATGGAGGACCGTGCCAAGGACTTAAAAGACTTGGAACTCGGAGTAGATCCTCTCCCTTTTCAACGGAGCCTAGGACTTTCCTGGAACCTGGAAACAGACAGCTTCACATTCCAGGTGTCCCACAATGAGAAGCCTTTTACACGGAGAGGCATCCTGTCCACAGTGAATAGTCTTTATGACCCCCTTGGGTTTGTGGCTCCAATAACAATGCAAGGGAAAGCCTTAATCAGAGAACTTGTCAGCTTCCTGCTTCCCCTGTTTGTCTCCTGGCCTCTAGAGGTCAGCTGTGTTCCCCTTTGCCTTAGTTTTTCCTCATGTGTCCTAATTAGCTTATCTATGTCACCTGTGCCTTGTTTCCCCTTGAGTATTTTAGCTGTGTGTTTTCCCCTTGTTTCTCACTTGGTTATTGCGTCCTGTCTATGTGTCTCCTGCTTTGTCCCACCGTATCAGTCCTAGTAAGTTATTCGAAGTTATCTTTTGTTTGTTTTTCTCCCCTCGGGGAGTTGTTTTGTTTTGCCTCCTGTTTTGAACATTAAATCTACTTACCTGGAGTTTTGCCTGGGGTGTTTCATTTGGGTCCTACAACATCTCCTCTGTGGCAAGGGGTAGTACCCCCAGCTCTACACATTTGAGACCGGAGTTCTAGCCCGGCTTGTGACAGAATAACCAAGACAATCATGGACCCAGAAACACTCAGTTCCCAGGACCTGTTGGCGGTGATCATTCGACATGAGGCTTCTTTCCAGCGCCATGAAGCCGTTCTCAGCCGACAAGAGGAGCTGATGGCTAGACATTCTCAACTCCTGGCCGAAATGATGAGTTCCCTTCACCAGCTCTTTGAACGCCTCCTTGGTTCTCCCCCTTCCCCCGGTCACCTCCCAGTGACGACAGGCCTTCTCGGTTGGCGGAGCCCCGACTACCACCTCCCAAGCCCTTTTCTGGGGATCCAAGCTCTTGTCAGGGTTTCCTCACCCAATGCTCCCTCACCTTCGAGCTCCAACCCTCAAGTTTTCCCACAGACCGTTCCAAGATTGCCTACCTCATTACCCTTCTTTCAGACAAGGCGCTCGCCTGGGCCTCTGCGGTGTGGCAGTCCCAGGAGGCCTGTTGTGACTCCCACGCTGCATTTGTAGAAGAGTTCAAGCGGGTGTTCGATCATCCTGTCAGTGGGCGGGAGGCTTCCAAGCGCCTACTGTCTCTCCGTCAGGGCCCCCGAAGCACGGCAGATTTTGCCATTGAGTTCCGAACCATAGCAGCAAGGAGCGGATGGAATGATGAAGCGCTGAGGGTCTGCTTTCAGGGAGGGTTATCTGAGCCCCTTCAAGATGAGTTAGCCACCCGTGAACCAGCTGAAGATCTCGAGTCCCTCATAGCCTTGGCCATCCGCCTGGACAATCGTCTAAGAGAGCGGAGAACGGCTCGCCGTCAGGTGTCTCAGTCCCAAGTTCCTCTGAGCAGCTCTGTTTCTCCTGTTTGGACTCCGTCATTCAGAGCTGCCCCGGCTCCTGAACTGCCCCAGGATTCCCGGAGAGCATGCAGTTAGGCCGTTCCAGGCTTTCTTCCAACGAAAGGGAACGTCGCATGAGGGTGCGTCGGTGCCTCTACTGCGGGGGTTGCCGGCCACTTCCGCTCCACTTGCCCCGAGCTGTCGGGGAAACGCCTGTCCCCGCCCAGCTACAGGAGGGTTGTGATGGGGAAAATTAGAGCTCCTCCTACTAACGCGGTCCTAGCTATTCCAGCCACTCTGTCCTGGGAGGGCCACCAGCATCGGGTCCAGGCTATGATCGATTCCGGTGCCGCAGGTGATTTTATGGATGTAACCTTGGCTAAGGAACTTAAGATCCCTACCCAACTACTTCCTCAACCCCAGCCAGTTACAGCCTTAGATGGCAGACCTCTGGAACCAGGAAAAGTTACTGAGGCGACTCAGTCCCTGCGACTTACCATCTCTCAACACCAGCAGGAGGAGACCTTCTATCTCATTGACTCTCCCGAGTATCCTATTATCCTGGGTCACCCTTGGCTATGCAGACATAATCCCCAGATCGACTGGCCTACTGGCACCATTCTTAGCTGGGGTCCCACTTGCCAACTCACCTGCATGCTTCAGAGTTCCTCAGCCCCTAGTACCCAGTTTCAAGAGTCTGTTGACGTCTCCCGAGTCCCCAGTGTTTACCATCGGTTCAAAGCAGTGTTCAGCAAGGCCCGGGCTACTGCCTTACCGCCTCATCGCACTTATGACTGTGCCATTGATCTACTCCTGGGTGCTGCCCTCCCTAGAGGTCGGATCTTTTCCTTGTCCTCCCCGAGCACGCAGCTATGGACACCTACATTAAGGAGTCCTTGGCAGCCGGCCTCATCTATGCCTCTACTTCCCGGCTGGGGCGGGCTTCTTTTGTTGAAAAGAAAGACGGGGTCTGAGGCCTTGTATTGATTACCGGGACTCAACAAGATCACGGTTCGGAATCGATACCCTCTTCCTCTCATGGCCACTGCTTTTGAGCTGCTTCAAGGGGCTTCCATTTTTTACTAAGCTGGATCTCCGCAATGCTTACCATCTCGTGCGGATCCGGCCAGAGACGAATGGAAGACGGCGTTCAACACGCCCACGGGACACTATGAATATCGGGTGATGCCGTTCGGGCTCACCAATGCCCCCGCAGTATTCCAAGCCCTGATTAATGATGTTCTCCGGGATATGCTTAATCTGTTCGTCTTCGTGTACCTGGACGATATCCTCATCTTCTCGAGGTCACTGAAGGAGCATGAGGGGCATGTTAGCCGGGTTCTCCAGAGGCTCCTTGACAATCACCTCTACGTTAAGCCTGAGAAGTGTGAATTTCATGTTTCTCAGACTCAGTTTCTCGGGTTTATTGTCACTCCCGGGCACCTAGAGATGGATCCCAAGAAGGTCAAGGCGGTCCACGATTGGCCCACACCTGCCACGGTCAAGGAGGTTCAACGGTTCATTGGCTTTTCTAACTTCTATCGGAAGTTCATTAAGAATTTCAGCTCGGTGGTAGCCCCCTTGACGACGCTTACCAAGGGAGGAGGGACCAAGATTCACTGGGGTCCGGAAGCAGCAGGGGCCTTCGAGGATCTCAAGCGCCGCTTCACTTCTGCTCCGATTCTGGTGACCCCTGACCCAGAGAGACCTTTCGTGGTGGAGGTGGACGCCTCAGAGGTGGGGGTGGGAGCCGTCCTGTCTCAGAGGGGTGCGGATGGGAGATTACACCCTTGTGCCTTCATGTCTCGCCGCCTGTCTGAGGCCGAGCGCAACTACCACGTGGGGGATCTAGAGTTGCTTGCGGTTAAACTGGCCTTGGAAGAGTGGCGCCATTGGCTTGAGGGGGCTCAGCACCCTTTCCAGGTTCTCACAGACCACAAGAACCTGGAATATCTCCAACAGGCTAAGCGGATGAACCCTCGGCAAGCACGATGGTCCCTTTTCTTTAATCGATTCCAGTTCATCCTGACTTACCGACCTGGCACCAAGAACGTCAAGCCGGATGCTCTGTCTCGAGTCTATTCTCCCGAGGTACAAGAGAAGCCCTTGGCATCGATTATTCCGAGGTCTAGGATCGTCGCACCTCTTCAGTGGGAACTAGAAAGAGGGGTGCGAAGCTCTTGCCCATGAGCCCGATCCAGGCGGTGGTCCTGCCGGTCGCCTGTACGTTCCTCTCTCGGTTCGGGCCCGCGTCTTGCAGTGGGGTCATGAGTCGCCCTTGACATGCCATCCTGGCAGTGCTCGCACACTGGAGTTCCTCCGACGGCGGTTTTGGTGGCCGTCCATCAAGAAGGACGTGCAGGTCTATGTTGAGGCCTGCCCTGTGTGCAACCAGGGAAAGTCGACACGCCAGCGACCCCAGGGACTGCTCCATCCCTTACCTGTTCCTCGTAGGCCATGGTCACACCTTTCGCTGGACTTTGTTACGGGACTTCCTCTATCCCAGGGCAACACCGTCATCCTTGTGGTGGTAGACCGTTTCTCTAAGGCTGCCCGGTTTATTCCCCTGCCCAAGCTGCCCTCGGCTAAGGAGACTCGGAGCTCCTCATGAACCATGTCTTCCGGATATTTGGCATTCCCCTGGACGTGGTCTCTGACCGAGGTCCCCATTCTCGTCCCGGTTTTGGGGGGCCTTCTGCAGGCTTATTGGGGCCACAGCCAGCCTATCGTCAGGATTCCATCCAGAGTCTAATGGCCAAACGGAACGGATTAATCAGGATCTGGAGACCACCCTGCGGTGTATGGCGGCCAGTAATCCCACGTCTTGGGCCACCTATATCATTTGGGCTGAATATGCCCACAACACCCTCCAGTCCTCAGCCACCGGATTGTCCCCCTTCGAATGCCAGTTCGGTTACAACCCTCCCTTTGTTTCCAGAGGAAGAGGCGCAAGTTGGTGTTCCCTCGGCCCAGCGCTTTGTCCAACGCTGTAGGCGGACCTGGAAGAAGGCCAGGTGTACCCTCCTTCGGACCTCCCAGAGATACCAAAGTCAGGCTAATCGCCACCGCCGGACGGCCCTAGTTTCCGAGCTGGTCAGAGAGTTTGGTTGGCCACTAAGAACTTGCCCCTCCGGGTCGAATCCAAGAAGCTTTCCCAGAGATACATCGGCCCTTTCCGCATTTCTAGAAAGGTTAACCCTGTGTCGTATCGTTTAGTTCTGCCTCGCTCCCTTAGAGTTAACCCCACTTTCCATGTTTCACTCCTTAAACCTGTCTTGTCTTCTCCTTTTGCCCCCCACACAGACCCCCGCCACCTCCCAGGATCATAGACGGCCAGCCAGCCTACACAGTCCGCCGGATACTGGACTCCCGGAGGGTCCAGAACTCTCTGCAGTATCTGGTGGACTGGGAGGGCTACGGGCCAGAGGAGCGCTCCTGGGTTCCGGCCAGGGACATCCTGGACCCAGGGTTGATCCGAGATTTTCGCACCCTGGGGCCAGGGTGTTCTGGAAGGAACGTCAGGAGTCGTTCCTAGAGGAGGGGGGTCCTGTCAGCTTCCTGCTTCCCCTGTTTGTCTCCTGGCCTCTAGAGGTCAGCTGTGTTCCCCCTTTGCCTTAGTTTTTCCTCATGTGTCCTAATTAGCTTATCTATGTCACCTGTGCCTTGTTTCCCCTTGAGTATTTTAGCTGTGTGTTTTCCCCCTTGTTTCTCACTTGGTTATTGCGTCCTGTCTATGTGTCTCCTGCTTTGTCCCACCGTATCAGTCCTAGTAAGTTATTCGAAGTTATCTTTTGTTTGTTTTTCTCCCCTCGGGGAGTTGTTTTGTTTTGCCTCCTGTTTTGAACATTAAATCTACTTACCTGGAGTTTTGCCTGGGGTGTTTCATTTGGGTCCTACAACATCTCCTCTGTGGCAAGGGGTAGTACCCCCAGCTCTACACATTTGAGACCGGAGTTCTAGCCCGGCTTGTGACAGAACTCTCTTCTGATCAGAGTGAGTGGGATGCCCCCCTTCCCACAGAAAAAGAAGAGGAATGGAAAATGTGGAAGGAATCTTTGATGGAGTTGGAACATCTGTATATTCAGCGGCCATACATCCCAGTCTCCTTGTCTACCACTCAAAGAAGAGAGCTGCACATCTTCTCGGATGCCTCTACAGTAGCCATAGGAGCGGTAGCCTATCTGAGA
Source organism: Coregonus clupeaformis (assembly GCF_020615455.1). Lineage (NCBI taxonomy): Eukaryota > Metazoa > Chordata > Actinopteri > Salmoniformes > Salmonidae > Coregonus > Coregonus clupeaformis. The sequence goes on along the minus strand of NW_025533814.1, from coordinate 227,697 downwards.
GTTATTGACTCGGAAGGTCAATGCCATGTTGGATTTGTCATGGGGAAATCTAAATTGGCCCCTCGACCGGCCCACACTATCCCACGCCTAGAACTGTGTGCGGCTGTGCTAGCTGTTGAGATGTATGAACTGATCAGAGACGAAATAGACATTGATGTAAATGCAGCCAAGTTCTACACAGACAGTAAGATAGTTCTCGAGTTACATCCACAATGTCACCAAAAGATTTTATGTGTATGTTGCCAATAGGGTAACTCGTATCAGGAAGTCTACCAATCCAGACCAGTGGTGTTACGTAAACACTGACAGCAATCCAGCAGACCATGCAACCAGGCCCCATACGAGCCGCACTCTTAAAGCACACCAGTTGGTTCTCAGGTCCCCCTTTTCTGGCTCAAGCAAACTCAAGTGAGTCTGAGACCATCAATTTTGACCTTGTAGAGCCTGACGCAGACGCAGAGATTCGGCCAGACGTCACTGCCTTCGTCACTAAGGTTTCTGGAGCTCAATTCGGCTCTCATCGCTTTGAGAGGTTCTCGAACTGGAAAGCTCTCAATCGAGCCACAGCACGACTCATTCATGTTGCCAGATCCTTTCACAAAAGTGCGGACGACAACAACTGCAGAGGCTGGCATCAGTGTAAAAAACCATGCAGTACAAGTGAGTTGTCACAAGCCAAAACAGCAATCATTCACTGTGTGCAACATGAAGCCTTCAAAGAGGAATTCAAATGCCTTGAGAAAGGAAAAGAGTTACCAAAAACAAAGTACACTCAAAAAGCTGAACCCAGTGATTGATGAGGATGGGTTGCTGAGGGTGGGAGGCCGATTATCCTCTGCCGACCTGTCACAAGACGAAAAACATCCTCTCATCATCCCACGGACGCATCATGTCGCCACTCTGCTGGTAAGACATTATCACGAGCAAGTGGCTCACCAGGGCCGTCATTTTTCAGATGGAGCTATTCGAGCAGCAGGCTTCTGGATTATTGGGAGCAAACATCTGGTCTCTGGTATCATCCACAAGTGTGTCACCTGCCGTAAGGTTAGAGGAAAGTCAGTTGACCAAAAGATGGCGGACTTACCTGCAGACAGACTCACATCAGAGCCACCATTCACCAGTGTTGGACTTGATGTGTTTGGACCATGGAATGTCATAACTCGTCGCACTAGAGGTGGTAGTGCAGACTCCAAAGCGCTGGGCGGTACTCTTTACATGTATGTCTACTAGAGCAGTCCATATTGAGCTCATCGAATCCATGTCCACATCCAGCTTCATCAACGCGCTGAGGCGTTTTTTTCTCTATCCGCGGTCCAGCAAAAGTGCTACGATCTGATCGAGGTACAAACTTTATAGGTGCCTGCAGGGAACTGGGAATCGACACAAATGACTCAGAGTTGACTAAATACCTCTCAGACAAGGGATGTACTTGGATATTTAATCCCCCCACACTCGTCTCATATGGGTGGTTCTTGGGAGAGACTCATTGGGGTTGCCAGACGTATCCTTGATGCTATGCTGTTTCAGACGGGGCTCCACTCGTCTCACACATGAGGTCTTGAGCACTCTTATGTCTGAAGTTATGGCAATAATCAATGCGAGACCCCTAGTGTCAGTGTCAACCGATCCTGACATGCCTGCCATTCTTACACCCTCAATGTTACTGACACAAAAGACCAACGCTACCTCAGCCCCTTCTGGATATTTCCACATGAACGATCTTCATGGAAAACAGTGGAAGCAAGTCCAGTGTCTCGCTGACACTTTTTGGAAAAGGTGGAGACAGGAGTACCTGACAACACTGCAGAGACGCAGAAAATGGACAGCAGAAAAGCCAAATGTGAAAGTGGAGATGTTGTCTTATTGAAAGACAGTCAGACGCACAGAAATGACTGGCCAGTCGGACTTGTGGTCAAAACCTTTCCCAGTACTGACGAAAAGGTCAGGAAAGTAGAACTAAAGGTTGTCAAGCAAGGGATTGCTAAGGTGTTTCTGAGACCAATCTCAGAGATTGTTGTTCTTCTTTCTGAAGCATCCTAGAGACAAAATATTTGATTTCATAGTGGCACAATCTCATTATACCAGGCGGGAGTGTGCTGCCATCTCTGTTAGAAGGTAACAGATGTATTTTATTATAGTGATTAAGAGTGACTTTCATTGTGTTCCATGGTGTTTAGCGCCCCTAGTGGAGCTTTCTGGTACTTAGAATTATGTACAAAAACCCGGAAGTAAAGTTGTTATTATGCACGCAGACAAGCAGCTAGAAACAACGCTACTGTACAGTTCTTTCAGTGCAACTATTTCTTGTTACGCTTCAGCCTCGGAAAATATTTGTTTGTAAGTTCAATTCAAGCATATTGCAAGTGATGATAATATTGTTATTGACAGAATTGCTTACTTATCAATGTTAATTGGTTACATTTACTCACGCAAATTGCATTGACTTTCATGGATGCCGTTAGCTGTATTAGTTTGCTTGTGCGTCATGTAAAAGAAGTGTAAAACATACTATAGTTTGTTACTGTTTCTAGTGTAATATGCTTTGTTATTGTACAGAGGTGTTTGTACATTATTAGAGTAATGAAAGGAGTTGGCTAGTTGTTACTCATAGAGTAATTATCTATTTGGTTTGTCGTCATGCCAGATATATGGTAACTTGGCACTTGCTTTGTATTTATGCAACTTCAACTTGAAATGTATAATGTACAGCTACAGTATGTCAATGTGAATTGAATACTAAAGTATATTATTTTCTGTATTTGCAGTTTCACAACATAAACGTTTTCAATACATTCGTTCAAGAAAAGTCACGCCTTGGAAGTTTTATTGAAGACTCAGTTGTTAGCTATCTGTCTAGTTTTGCACGGGAACGCAATTCCAGGGCAGAATACTTAGGTTGGAGTCATTAAAACTTGTTTTTCAACCACTCCACAAATTTCTTCTTAACAAACTATAGTTTTGGCAAGTCGGTTAGGAAATCTACTTTGTGCATGACACAAGTAATTTTTCCAACAATTGTTTACAGACAGATTATTTCACTTCTAATTCACTGTATCACAATTGCAGTGGGTCAGAAGTTTACATACACTAAGTTGACTGTGCCTTTAAACAGCTTGGAAAATTCCTGAAAAATTATGTCATGGCTTTAGAAGCTTCTCATAGGCTAATTGACATCATTTGAGTCAATTGGAGGTGTACCTGTGGATGTATTTCAAGGCCTACCTTCAAACTCATTGCCTCTTTGCTTGACATCATGGGAAAATCAAAAGAAATATGCCAAGACCTCAGAATTTTTTTTGTAGACCTCCACAAGTCTGATTCATCCTTGGGAGCAATTTCCAAACGCCTGAAGGTACCACGTTCTTCTGTACAAACAATAGTACGCAAGTATAAACACCATGGGACCACGCAGCCGTCATACTGCTCAGGAAGGAGAAGCGTTCTGCCTCCTAGAGATGAACATACTTTGGTGCGAAAAGTGCAAATCAATCCCAGAACAACAGCAAAGGACCTTGTGATGATCCTGGAGGAAACAGGTACAAAAGTATCTATATCCACAGTAAAACGAGTCCTATATCGACATGACCTGAAAGGCCGCTCAGCAAGGAAGAAGCAACTGCTCCAAAACCGCCATAAAAAAGCCAGACTACGGTTTGCAACTGCACATGGGGACAAAGATCGTACTTTTTGTAGAAATGTCCTCTGATCTGATTAAACAAAAATAGAACTGTTTGGCCATAATGGAGGCTTGCAAGCCAAAGAACACCAACCCAAGCGTGAAGCACGGGGGTGGCAGCATCATGCTGTGGGGGTGCTTTGCTGCAGGAGGTACTGGTGCACTTCACAAAATAGATGGCATCATGAGGAAAGAAAATTATGTCGATATATTGAAGCGACATCTCAAGACATCAGTCAGGAAGTTAAAGCTTGGTCGCAAATGGGTCTTCCAAATGGACAACGACCCCAAGCATACTTCCAAAGTTGTGGAAAAATGGCGTAAGGACAACAAAGTCAAGGTATTGGAGTGGCCATTACAAAGCCCTGACCTCAATCCTATAGAATATTTGTGGGCAGAAGTGAAAAAGCGTGTGCAAGCAAGGAGGCCTACAAACCTGATTCAGTTAAACCAGCTTTGTCAGGAGTAATGGCCAAAATTCACCCAACTTATTGTGGGAAGCTTGTGGAAGGCTACCCAAAACGTTTCTCCCAAGTTAAACAATTTAAAGGCAATGCTACCAAATACTAATTGAGTGTATGTAAACTTCTGACCCACTAGGAATGTGATGAAAGAAAAAAAGCTTAAATAAATCATTCTCTCTACTATTATTCTGACATTTCACATTCTTAAAATGAAGTGGTGATCCTAACCACTTAATTTTTACTAGGATTAAATGTCAGGAATTGTGAAAAACTGAGTTTAAATGTATTTTGCTAAGGTGTATGTAAACTTCAGACTGAGTAGCTGGCACCAACAGCAAAGTATGTTCCATTTCCATATGCTGCAGCTGAAAAAATTATACATTGCTTAGGTTTTAGACTATTGCAGAGACAAGACTGAGTAAATATTGCCTATATATTGATCTGCCCAAAGTAGTGCCACTGCCTAGGCTGGCAGTTCTCAACCTGGCATCAACCTGACTCCTTGGGAGAATTGGGCCTTTGGGCCTTGGGTGTGAAAGCAGAGGAGATGTTGATGGTCTGATGTAACTGCCCTAAAACCAAGGGTACTTTACAGATAGTTGGTCTGTCTCTGTCCGTCTGTCTATCTAGTGAGTATAGTGAAGCAGTAGTGAAGGAACAGATGATCACTGTGTTGATGGTATGAAAAAAAAAGATGTAAATGTAAATGACAAGCACAGGCTAAGTATACGATTTCTTAAAATCAAGAAAAACGGAATATTACATAACTTTTTACCAATAACCATAGGAGTTGGCAGGACAGGACAAACATATTTGGGACCAGACAATTTATTTTTTTTTTTTTTTTTTTTTGTCATTTAGCAGACGCTCTTATCCAGAGCGACTTACAGTTAGTGAGTGCATACATAATTTTTTATTTTTCATACCCCCCGTGGGAATCGAACCCACAACCCTGGCGTTGCAAACACCATGCTCTACCAACTGAGCTACATCCCTGCCGACCATTCCCTCCCCTACCATGGACGACGCTGGGCCAATTGTGTGCCGCCCCATGGAACATACGTATCTATCTTACCGTTTTTCCCAGCGTAGCTCCGATTGAAGCCATGGTTGTTAATGTGATCGATGGTTGTGTGGCACGTTCCATGGAAGAGCCTCTTCTCATTCTTCTGGTGACCGTTCCTGAGCTCCATGTCCAGCTTCTTGATCTGGAGAGTCCTCCACAGGGTTGGGTTCTGGATCCTCTCAATCTGAGAACACACAAAACACACTAACGGGCTAGCTAGACCAACACTAATCTAAGTACACTTTTCACACTATGGGTTCTGGATCCTCTCAATCTGAAATAAATTGAGGGAAAATACTTTATAGGAGTCATTAATAGAATCTAAAATGTATCCTGAATACCTTCCATACATCTTAGATTATTATTGTGGGCTGAAAAAGATCCAGACAAACAAATATCTGGCTAGCTGACCCCTAGCTGACCCCTAGCTGAGCTGAGGTGCCTCATCATTATTTCAAGTGCTTAACTAAATACTAACACACAAAGCCTCTAATAAACAAACCATTTAAAATGGCTGATCTCAAATCAAATTCAAATCAAATTTGATTTATAAAGCCCTTTTTACATCAGCAGATGTCACAAAGTGCTATACAGAAACCCAGCCTAAAACCCCAAACAGCAAGCAATGCAGATGTAGAAGCACGGTGGCTAGGAAAAACTCCCTAGAAAGGCAGGAACCTAGTCAGAAACCTAGAGACCAACAGCTGAGTCTAAACTAATCAGCCCATTAGACACACACCCATGCAGAGAACGTCCAGAACATCCGAAGACATAAAAATAACTACAATGGGAAGTATATTTTTTGGAAAAACAGGTAGCCTACCTTTATAACGTTGTTGGGGCAGGTGGCTCGGAACAGGTTTAAGACTTCATTGTGCTCTGGGCTTCCTGTCTGGATGAGGCAGGACAGGCAGGAGGTTTTGGTTGGCACGGCGTCCCAATGCTGAGGGAGACTCTCAATGGGTTGACCTAGAGCAAACACGGTTATTACTAAGATGGTGAACAGTTAGCATTTCCCCATAAGAAACCATGTCACACTTAGCCATCATGCTAACACTAGCTGGGATATGATAGTCAAGCAATCAATCAAACACATTTTATTTATAAAGCCCTTTTTACATCAGCAGATGTCACAAAGTGCTATACAGAAACCCAGCCTAAAACCCCAAACAACAAGCAATGCAGATGTAGAAGCATGGTGGCTAGGGAAAACTCCCTAGTTGCTAACAGACTTCCGGCTAATGGACATGTTGAACTTGAACTTGGCTTATCCCCTTGTTAACTAAGGTTAAAATAACAAATTAACTCTGTTTTGAGTACCTGCTAACTGGTCGATGCATCTGCTTTTGAGTCTGTTTCTACAGGTGTTGGTAGCAGCCCCGTCAGGCAGGGTGACCTTGTGCATTTGCCCCCGGACAGAGACCTCCACGCGGGGCTGCTTCCTCTCCAGCGCCTGCTGCAGATGGATGTTAAGGATGTGGCGGAAGCTCTGGGACTGCCCCCCTGGCTGCCATGGAAGCTCTGGTACTGCCCCCCTGGCTGCCATGGAAGCTCTGGTACTGCCCCCCTGGCTGCCATGGAAGCTCTGGTACTGCCCCCCTGGCTGCCATGGAAGCTCTGGTACTGCCCCCCTGGCTGCCATGGAAGCTCTGGAACTGCCCCCCCTGGCTGCCATGGAAGCTCTGGTACTGCCCCCCTGGCTGCCATGGAAGCTCTGGTACCGCCCCCCTGGCTGCCATGGAAGCTCTGGAACTGCCCCCCTGGCTGCCGTGGAAGCTCTGGTACTGCCCCCCTGGCTGCTGCTGATACTGCCAATCCACCATGTTGCTGGCCACTTTAATATTCCTGTCTGGATCTTTTAGGGTCAGGTCCTTGATCAGACGATTTACTTGACCCACTCTGGAAGAAATGTGGAAGACAGCCGGATCCACTTCCCGGGCCTCGATGACAAAGTCCTCATTCTTTTGTGGCTTGTTAGCGATGCCCCAGTTGAACAATGCTGTGTGAACATGGGACACAAAACATTGTGTTTATGAAATAAATATATTTCTATATTCTAATAGGGTATTCTATAGAATGTCATATAGAATCAGTCTCTCCCTCTTACCGTGAGGTTTTACGTATGTAGGCTTTTTGCAGGTGATCAGATATTCAGGTAGAGCCTGGTGACCATTGAAGATGACCCAGATGTCTCTGCCTCCTTTCACACTATGATACAGGGTGAGTGGGTCTCTGGCAAAGGGAGGTGGCACAATGAGACCTGGACAGCCAACAGTTGACATGCCAGTCAGCACCTGTGCCTCAATGAAGTACAGGTACTCCTCGTCAGGTGAGCCCTTCCACAGTCTCTCTGCCCCATGCCGCAGCCACTGAAGTAGATCCCCTCTCCAAGCTTTGGCTCTGTGGATGAAACATATTATTCCACTATTGTAATACAATGTAAGAGAAAGTGGAATCTATTGCAACATAAAACCGTTTTGTGATGGTTGTGTGTTATTTTAGCTACACACCAGGAATAGGTATGTGCTTTGATTGAAAACGACTTGTGAAAGTTGCCAACCTGCATATTATGATTTCGGTAGTTCCACGGATAGAGTAAATGTTGGCTAGTGTAACTATTAATTTCACCTCATTTTAACATTGTCATAAAAAGCACATGCTCAACTTCATAAAAAACATGTTTTCCCAACTCAAGGTTTTTAAATAATAAAATAACTAAAGTGCCATTAAAGTAACATGGTTGAGGTTAAATAAATCTTAAATAAATCTTAAATCAGCCATAAATCCCCTTGTGATATGGGGGAATGGAAGCTTGTTGTGTGCAACAGGGAGGGGCAATTGAATGCAAGCTTCACAAAATAATGTCTAGCTTGTCTGTCTATGGGTAACAGGATTGACGTGTTATGCTCGACGCGCACATTTTTACACCACAAAACACCAGAAAATTGCCAAAAAGAATAGGACCAGCTCACTTGGTTGACTGTTAGATGTTCAATGTTTATTTTGAGAAAATAAACATTTTTCTAAAGGAATAGTTTCACCATATTAAAACGAGAGTTCAGTTCACGTAACAGGGTTGACCTTAAAATGAGGGACAGGTGTAAGTGAATCACTAATCACATGAAATAAATTAGAATCTTCAGAAATGACTGTTAAAGCAAGAATATACAGTAACTAGGGCTTTACAAAAGATGGTGAAACCATGAAGAAGTGTTGTGGTTGAAGTGGGTTAAGATCTTCCTAGAAGTTGGAAAAACATGACGAGGGACATGTCAAAATGCAGATTTCTGGCACTAGCAAGTCTTTATTCATATAAAAAAATCGGAATTATTGAATGTTCCTTGTGGTCTATATAAAAGGACACTTAACTTAGTATACAGGCTTTTAAAATTCAATATTAGTGCAAACCCCCTATCAAAGGGATGCAAAATGTACTCTATTATGTCATTCTTATTCTATAGGTGGCTTCTCTCTTACCGTCAGGTGGTGCAAACTCCATCTGATTCTTTCTTACCGTCAGGTGGTGTAAACTCCATCTGAATCTCTCAAACCGTCAGTTGGTGCAAACTCCATCTGATTCTCTCTTACCGTCAGGTGGTGTAAACTCCATCTGAATCTCTCTTACCGTCAGGTGGTGCAAACTCCATCTGATTCTCTCTTACCGTCAGTAGGTGCAAACTCCATCTGATTCTCTCTTACCGTCAGGTGGTGTAGACTCTGTCTGAATCTCTCAAACCGTCAGGTGGTGCAAACCCCATCTGAATCTCTCAAACCGTCACTTGGTGCAAACTCCATCTGAATCTCTCTTACCGTCAGGTGGTGCAAACTCCATCTGATTCTCTCTTACCGTCCGGTGGTGTAAACTCCATCTGAATCTCTCAAATCGTCAGTTGGTGCAAACTCCATCTGAATCTCTCTTACCATCAGGTGGTGTAAACTCCATCTGAATCTCTCTTACCGTCAGGTGGTGCAAACTTCATCTGAATCTCTCTTACCGTCAGGTGGTGCAAACTCCATCTGAATCTCTCTTACCATCAGGTGGTGTAAACTCCATCTGAATCTCTCTGACCGTCATGTGGTGCAAACCAGTGGTGTAAAGTACTTAAGTAAAAATACTTTAAAGTACTACTTAAGTAGTTTTTTTTGGTATCTGTACTTAACTTTACTATTTATATTGTGGTCCTCTGTAGCTCAGCTGGTAGAGCACGGCGCTTGTAACGCCAAGGTAGTGGGTTCGATCCCCGGGACCACCCATACACAAAAATGTATGCACGCATGACTGTAAGTCGCTTTGGATAAAAGCGTCTGCTAAATGGCATATTATTATTATTATATTTTTGACTACTTTTACTTTTACTTCACTACATTCCTAAAGAAAATAATGTACTTTTTACTCTATACATTTTCCCTGACACCCAAAAGTACTCGTTACATTTTGAATGCTTAGCAGGACAGGAAAAGGGTCCAATTCAGGCACTTATCAATAGAACATCCCTGGTCATCCTTACTGCCTCTGATCTGGCGGACTCACTAAACACACATGCTTCATTTGTAAATTATGTTTGAGCGTTGGAGTGTGCCCCTGGCTTTCCGTAAATAACAAAAACAAGAAAGTGGCGCCATCTGGTTTGCTTATTATAAGGAATTTGAAATGATTTGTACTTTTACATTTACTTTTGATACTTAAGTATAATTAAAACCAAATACTTTTAGACTTTTACTCAAGTAGTATTTTACTGGGTGACTGACTTTTACTTGAGTCATTTTTTATTAAGTATCTTTACTTTTACTCAAGTATGAAAATTGGGTACTTTTTCCACCACTGGTGCAAACTCTGAATCTCTCTTACCATCAGGTGGTGTAAACTCCATCTGAATCTCTCTTACAGTCAGGTGGTGCAAACTCCATCTGAATCTCTTACCATCAGGTGGTGTAAACTCCATCTGAAACTCTCTTACCGTCAGGTGGTGCAAACTCCATCTGAATCTCTCTTACCGTCAGGTGGTGCAAACTCCATCTGAATCTCTTACCGTCAGGTGGTGCAAACTCCATCTGAATCTCTTTTACCGTCAGGTGGCGCAAACTCCATCTGAAAGCCCACTCTGCTGAGCAGGTCACAGAATTGCGCAGGCAAGCGCTGGTACATTCGCTGAGAAGAGCTAGACACCTGCAACTGCCTCTTCATGAGGTCAAAGACCTGCTTCAGAGCTTTGTTCTCCACCTTCTCAACCTGTAACGCATCAGCCATGGACATATTTGATGAATTATCAGGTAGTAAATATCACAGATTGCACCTTTAATGTTATATGTTGTTTCTTGTGACACTCACCCTGACAATTTGAAGCCCGGGAAAATGTTGTTGTCTTTCTTTATAGTCAGAACTGTTGTCATCTACAGGCTTCCTTGGGGAACTAGTGGGAGATTGCTTGCCCATGAAACTCAACTCTTCTTTTGCAAAATCCTCTTGGACTTTGCAGCACAGGGCTTCCACCTCTTACAGAGCAGCTTTGAACCATCTAGAAGCCCCCTGGATGGTCACTCCAAAGTGGCCATCTTTAAAGTTCTCCTCGATGGAAACTTCCCTCTTGGTCTGAAGAGAAAGAAGCACATCAAACTCCCTCTGGCCAAAGTGCTGGATGAAATTGTTGTGAATGGTGATTACGTTCTTCGAGGCAGGGTTCAAAACATCAAAATACCAGCGTCTGGCCTCCTTCAATGTCTCATGATAGGCACTGCAGAGCTTGATAAACGGTTGAATACTTTTCCTTGCATATCTGGAGTCGGAATGGACCGTTGCATGCTTAAATCCTTAAAAATGAGACATAGAAGAAGAATTTAATTCAAAATACTGTAAGAAACACTGTAAGAAACACTAAGAAATACTGTAAGAAATACTGTAGGAAATACTGTAAGAAATACTGTAGGAAATACTAATAATCCCGATCATGGTACTCTTTCAGTGTTTTAACAATGACGTCTGCACAGAGAGGCAAGGGAAAGTTGAACAGGCCAGAACTGATGGCCACAAACTGCAGCTTCTCTTGATTTACCATCTTTAGAATGCTTATTACAGTCTTTGTGAGTTCTGGCACAGCATCATCAATATTATATTGCATTGGTTTGTATGGAAGGCATGGACCCACAGCATGAATGATCTTCTTGCACGGTAAGCGTCCAGGTTCGGCAACGATGGCATCTCCCGTTGACAACTTTCCGTAAAGCTTTGTGTACTGGTCACTCTCTCGCTGGATATCCGGGCCTCCGGCATCACACAGCGCCCTGGCGAGACCTCCCACATGGTGGAGATTCACATTGGCAGAATTGATCACAGCATCTGCTTTATGAGTGGTAAAGTCATCTTTCCTTACTGATACTTTGAGGCCCTTTGACAGCTGGGTAGAAAACCTTTCCTCACCTGGCATCTTGAACTTCCTTGTACCTGCACCGGCATCAACACCATGGAGCACAGCAGTACATCCAAACTTGCTTTGCAGGACATATGTCAGAGCTGGCCCGCATTGGTCCAGGATGCTCACCATCTCCTCCAGAGGGATAGTCTCGGACCTGGCCATTGCTCACACAGAAAAGGGAATATTGATCTGAGGAATGAGGAGAACATTTAAGATCAATTCAAGATGGAATCTGCGCCACTGTCGTTGTTATTGTTATTGTTTTGTTGACCAAGCGGAGGTGAGGAGCGTCGCGCAACGTGGTGAAACAAAAAAACTACATACTCTGCTGTTCTATCACATGTCCCATGATGCAATGATGTCTGAGGGGGGAAAACACAGTGTTGGTTGTTTGAAGTAACTTCTTTGTAGTTGTTATACCACAAACGGACGTGGCAGTTTCACCATTAACTATTCAAATAAAATAAAATAAAATGTTATTTGTCACATGCGCCGAATACACAGGTGTAGACCTTACAGTGAAATGCTTACTTACAAGCCCTTAACCAACAATGCAGTTTTAACAAAAATAAAAACAATTATAAATAAAGAGCAGCAGTAAAATAACAGTAGGGAGGCTATATACAGGGGGTTCCGGTACAGAGTCAATGTGCAGGGGCACCAGTTGGTCAAGGTAATTGAGGTAATATGTACAGTACCAGTCAAAAGTTTGGACACACCTACTCATTCCATTTTACTATCTTTTACATTGTAGAATAATAGTGAAGACATCAAAACTATGAAATAACCCATATGGAATCATGTAGTAACCAAAGAAGTGTTAAACAAATCAAATTATATTTTCTATTTGAGTTTCTTCAAATAGCCGACCCATTGCCTTGATGACAGCTTTGCACACTCTTGGCATTCTCTCAACCAGCTTCACCTGGAATGCTTTTCCAACAGTCTTGAAGGAGTTCCCACATATGCTGAGCACTTGTTGGCTGCTTTTCCTTCACTCTGCGGTCCAACTCATCCCAAACCATCTCAATTGGGTTGAAGTCGGGGGATTGTGGAGGCCAGGTCTTTTGATGCAGCACTCCATCACTCTCCTTCTTGGTAAAATAGCCCTTACACAGCCTGGAGGTGTGTTGGGTCATTGTCCTGTTGAAAAACAAATGATAGTCCCACTAAGCCCAAACCAGATGAGATGACGTATCGCTGCAGAAATGCTGTGGTAGCCATGCTGGTTAAGTGTGCCTTAAATTCTAAATAAATCACAGACAGTGTCACCAACAAAGCATCCCCATACCATAACACCTCCTCCTCCATGCTTTACGGTGGGAAATACACATGTGGAGATCATCCGTTCACCCATGGCGGTTGGCACCAAACATTTAACATTTGGAATCCAGACCAAATGACACATTTCCACCAGTCTAATGTCCATTGCTCATGTTTCTTGGCCCAAGCAAGTCTCTTCTTCTTATTGGTGTCTAAAGTGGTTTCTTTGCATCAATTCGACCATGAAGCCCTGATTCACGCAGTCTCCTCTCAACAGTTGATGTTGAGATGTGTCTGTTACTTGAACTCTGTGAAGCATTTATCTGGGTGTCACGATCGTTGAGAGACAGGTCATACCAAGGTGCAGCGTGGTATGCATACATATTTATTAATGAAGATAAACACTTGACAAAACAACAAAAGCAACGTAACGTTTTCCTTCTCCCTACGGGCCTCCTGCAGCGCCTCCTCTTTAAGGGAGCTCTCCTGCTCTATTCTCCCTATCAGCCCCCGTAATGTGTTGGCCTCCTCTGTTAGACTGCAGATCCGCAGGTCTTGGAGGACCTCTAAAATAGCGCCCTCCTCCTCTACAGTCAGCCCTTTCACGGCCTCCTGCTGCTTCATCGTCCGCCCCGTGTGCCCCCACAAAAAATGTTTTATTGGGGCTGCTTCTCGGGCTTTCTTCATGACCGAGTCCTTTTGAGTCGCCGTTTCTCCTCTCCTGCCTGGGCTTCCTCCTTCGCCCAGGGTCCTCTACCAGCCAATATCTCCTCCCAAGTCCAAAATGTCTTTCCCACCTGTGTCCAGGGTGTCTGCTGCTACTGGGCACGCTGCTTGGTCTTTTGGTGGTGGGATCTTCTGTCACGATCGTTGAGAGACGGGTCATACCAAGGTGCAGCGTGGTATGCGTACATATTTATTAATGAAGATAAACACTTGACAAAACAACAAAAGCAACGTAACGTGAAGTCCTATGAGCTATACTCACAACAAGCCTAACAGGAACACAAACACGAGTCAAGATCCCACAACTAAGGTAGGCAACCAGGCTACCTAAGTATGATCCCCAATCAGAGACAACAAGCGACAGCTGCCTCTGATTGGGAATCACACCCGGCCAAACATAGAAATACACATACTAGATCCTAAACATAGAATCTAATAACATAGATCTCAAACTGAACTCACACCCTGACCCAACCAACAAGAGTTCTCTAGGTCAGGGCGTGACAGTACCCCCCAAAGGTGCGTACTCCGGCCGCGCCAACCTGATTCATTAGGGGAGGGTCCGGGTGGGCATTCAGCCTCGGAGGCGGCTCCGGCTCCGGGATGACGACCTCTCCCTCTCTGCATCCCCGTTGCGCCCCTGGTCTGGTCTGGACCTCGGCGCGATGCTTCCCCTCTCCTTCCTCCCACGATGCACCAAGCCCTGTCTGGACCCTGGTCTGGGAGCACCCGAACCTGGAGAGGGGCTGACGTCTGGGCCTGGATTGGCAATCCTCCCGCGATGCACCAAGCCCTGTCTGGACCCTGGTGTGGGAGGCCCCGACCCTGGAGAGGGGCTGACTTCTGGGTCTGGAGTGGAACCGCTGACTGGAGCGGGACTGGGCACCGGTGGAGCGGACTGCTCTGGCTCCGGAGTGGAGCCGCTGACTGGAGCTGGACTGGGCACCGGTGGAGCAGACTGCTCTGGCTCCGGAGTGGAACCGCTGACCGGATCGGGACTGGGCACCGGTGGAGCGGACTACTCTGGCTCCGGAGTGGAGCCGCTGACTGGAGCTGGACTGGGAACACGCACCACTGGTTTGGTGCGAGGAGCAGGCACGGGCCGTGCCGGACTGGATACACGCACCACTGGTTTGGTGCGGGGAGCAGGTACGGGGCGTACCGGGCTGGCGACACGCACCACGGGTTTGGTGCGGGGAGCAGGTACGGGCCGTACTGGACTGGATATGCGCACCACTGGTTTGGTGCGGGGAGCAGGTACGGGGCGTACCGGGCTGGCAACACGCACCACTGGTTTGGTGCGGGGAGCAGGTACGGGCCGTACTGGACTGGATACGTGCACCACTGGTTTGGTGCGGGGAGCAGTTACGGGGCTTACCGGGCTGGCGACACGCACCACTGGTTTGGTGCGGGGTGTACCGGGCTGGCAACACGCACCACTGGTTTGGTGCGGGGAGCAGGTACGGGCCGTACTGGACTGGATACGCGCACCACTGGTTTGGTGCGGGGAGCAGGTACAGGGCTTACCGGGCTGGCGACACGCACCACTGGTTTGGTGCGGGGAGCAGGTACAGGGCTTACCGGGCTGGCGACACGCACCACTGGTTTGGTGCGAGGAGCAGGTACGGGCCGTACGAGGCTGGAGACACGCACCACTGGTTTGATGCGGGGAGCAGGTACAGGGCGTCCCGGGCTGGCGACACGCACCACTGGTTTGATGCGGGGAGCAAGTACGGGGCTTACCGGGCTGGCGACACGCACCACTGGTTTGGTGCGGGGAGCAGGTACAGGGCTTACCGGGCTGGCGACACGCACCACTGGTTTGGTGCGGGGAGCAGGTACGGGCCGTACCAGGCTGGAGACACGCACCACTGGTTTGGTGTGGGGTGCAGGTACGGGGCGTACCGGGCTGGCGACACGCACCACTGGTTTGGTGCGGAGAGCAGGTACGGGGCGTACCGGGCTGGCGACACGCACCACTGGTTTGGTGCGGGGAGCAGGTACGGGGTGTACCGGGCTGGCGACACGCACCACTGGTTTGGTGCGAGGATGCCCACTTTCGCACGACACGTGCGGGGCGCTGGCACAGGACGCACTGGGCTGGGAATGCGCACTGGCGACACAGTGTGTATCTCCGCATACCTAGGTTCCTCAATAAACACACACTCCTTTTGTTGCCTGACCAGCTCCTCTCTCCGTGCCTCCACTATTTCCTTCTCCCTACGGGCCTCCTGCAGCGCCTCCTCTTTAAGGGAGCTCTCCTGCTCTATTCTCCCTATCAGCCCCCGTAATGTGTTGGCCTCCTCTGTTAGACTGCAGATCCGCAGGTCTTGGAGGACCTCTAAAATAGCGCCCTCCTCCTCTACAGTCAGCCCTTTCACGGCCTCCTGCTGCTTCATCGTCCGCCCCGTGTGCCCCCACAAAAAATGTTTTATTGGGGCTGCTTCTCGGGCTTTCTTCATGACCGAGTCCTTTTGAGTCGCCGTTTCTCCTCTCCTGCCTGGGCTTCTTCCTTCGCCCAGGGTCCTCTACCAGCCAATATCTCCTCCCAAGTCCAAAATGTCTTTCCCACCTGTGTCCAGGGTGTCTGCTGCTACTGGCCACGCTGCTTGGTCTTTTGGTGGTGGGATCTTCTGTCACGATCGTTGAGAGACGGGTCAGACCAAGGTGCAGCGTGGTATGCGTACATATTTATTAATGAAGATAAACACTTGACAAAACAACAAAGGCAACATAACGTGAAGTCCTATGGGCTATACTCACAACAAGCCTAACAGGAACACAAACACGAGTCAAGATCCCACAACTGAGGTAGGCAACCAGGCTACCTAAGTATGATCCCCAATCAGAGACAATCAGCGACAGCTGCCTCTGATTGGGAATCACACCCGGCCAAACATAGAAATACACATACTAGATCCTAAACATAGAATCTAATAACATAGATCTCAAACTGAACTCACACCCTGACCCAACCAACAAGAGTTCTCTAGGTCAGGGCGTGACATTGGGATGCAATTTCTGAGGCTGGTAACTCAAATGAACTTATCCTCTGCAGCAAAGGTAACTCTGGGTCTTCCATTCCTGTGGCGGTCCTCATGAGAGCCAGTTTCATCATAGCGCTTGATGGTTTTTGCGACTGCACTTGAAGAAACGTTCAAAGTTCTTGAAAAGTTCCGTATTGACTGACCTTCATGTCTTACAATAATGACGGACTGTTGTTTCTCTTTGGTTATTTGAGCTGTTCTTGCCATAATATGGACTTGGTCTTTTACCAAATAGGGCTATCTTCTGTATACCCCCTACCTTGTCACAACACAACTGATTGGTTCAAACGCATTAAGAAGGAAAGAAATTCCACAAATTAACTTTGAACAAGGCACACCTGTTAATTGAAATGCATTCCAGGTGACTGCCTCATGAAACTGGTTGAGAGAATGCCAAGAGTGTGCAAAGCTGTCATCAAGGCAAAGGGTGGCTATTTGAAGAATCTCAAATATAAAATATATTTTGATTTGTTTAACACTTTTTTGGTTACTACATGATTCCATGTGTTTTATTTCATAGTTTTGATGTCTCCACTATTATTCTACAAAGTAAAAAATGGTAAAAATAAAGAAAAACCCTTGAACGAGTAGGTGTGTCCAAACTTTTGTCTGGTAGTGTATATGTAGGTAGAGTTAAAGTGACTATGCATAGATAATAAACAGAGAGTAGCAGCAGCGTAAAAGAGGGGGTGGGGGACAATGCAATGCAAATAATCTGGGTAGCCATTTGATCAGCTGTTCAGGAGTCTTATGGCTTGGGGGTAGAAGCTGTTAAGAAGCCCTTTGTGTTATGATTTAACTGGATAGAACCCAAATGCAGACAAGTACACCAAGCCAGAGAAGTTTTAACAGGTTTATTATAATGTTCAATAGTCCAGGTTTCCAATAAATGGGGAAGAGCAAGTCCAGGTTACAGGGAGGGTACAGATCCAGGTCAGGGCAGGTGTGGTACCGTAATGTCCTAGTGTCTGTGGTGAGTCCAAAGGAGAGGCCCGATAGTGGAGAGCAGGATGGTGGTGGCAGGAGTGAAGCGGAGGCAGGAGTCAGGTTCCAAATATATGGTTGTCTTGACTATGATCTGACGATGAGTGGAAAGTTTGACCGGGTCTTAAAGGCTGAGGTGATTATGGTGAATGAGCTGCAGCTGGAACCCTGACTCCCGCACACCAGACTTCACTCCTGCAATCAAGGACAGACAGAGGGGAGGGAGAGAGCAGAGAGAGAGCTACCTAGCAGCAGTAGGCCTAACAGTACCCCCCCTCTACGGACGCCACCTGGCGGCCGACAGGGTTTATCAGGATGTAACCTATGAAACTCACGAACCAGAGCAGGATCCACAATGAAGCTCCTGGGCACCCAGGAACGTTCCTCAGGACCATAACCCTCCCAATCCACCAGGTACTGGAAACCACGACCCCGGCGGCGAACATCCAGAAGTCGCCGGACAGTGTAGACCGGACCCCCACCCACGATCTTGGGCGGAGGAGGGGGACGAGAGGGCGGGCACAAAGGGCTAACCGACACAGGCTTAATCTGGGAAACATGAAAGGTGGAATGAACCCGTAGGGAGGCAGGAAGCTGTAGCTTAACCGCGCAGGGGTTAACAATAGACAGTATCTTGAACGGTCCTATAAAACGAGGCGCCATCTTCTTCGACTCCACCTTCAATGGAAGGTCCCGTGACTTCAGCCATACCTCTTGACCAGGAGAGTAACCGGGAGCCTGGGACCGGTGACGGGTTGGCTTGCCTCTGCATGTACGCCGAAGCTCGGGACAGAGCTACCCTGGCCTTCCTCCAGACCTTGCAGCAGCGGCGCATGTGGGACTGCACCGAGGGTACCGCAAGTTCCCTCTCTTGGGAAGGGAACAGGGGAGGTTGATAACCCAGAGCACACAGAAAAGGAGACAAACCAGAGGAAGCGTTAGTCAAGGTGTTATGAGCATATTCCACCCAGGGGAGCATGGAGCTCCATGACCCAGGGTTAGACCCAGTGACACAGCGAAGTGCGGTCTCCATCTCCTGGTTCGCTCTCTCGGCTTGCCCGTTGGTCTGGGGGTGATATCCAGAGGACAGGCTGGATGTAATGCCCAAAGCTTTACAGAAAGCTTTCCACACCTGGGAGACAAACTGGGGACCCCTGTCAGAGACAATATCCGTGGGTAGACCATGAGAGCGGAACACATGTTCAACCAAAATATCAGCCGTCTCTCTGGCAGTGGGCAGTTTAGGTAGGGCCAAAAAATGAGCGAACTTAGAAAAACGATCAATCACCGTAAGAATGACAGTCTTACCAGATGAGGGGGGAAGTCCAGTGACAAAATCCATAGCGATATGCGACCAGGGCCGGCTGGGTATAGGTAGAGGTCGTAGATGACCAGCGCTGGCCTGGGTGGAGTTTTTACTTCGTGCACATACCGTACAAGCAGCAATGAAGGCTCGAGTGTCCGCCTCCATCGTGGCCCACCAGAACTTCCGTCGCACAAAGTCAAGGGTCCGCGAAACTCCAGGGTGACAGGTAAGGGGAGACGAGTGAGCCCACTGAAGTACCTGGGAGCGAGCAGACTCAGGGACAAACATCCGGTTAGGAGGACCCCTCCCAGGGTCAGCTTGATGATGTTGAGCCTGTCTAACAATCCCCTCGATGTCACATGTGATGACTGCAATACTGCAGGTAGGAGGCAAAATGGGTTCAGGGTTACTACCAGTATCAACAGCCGAATGAACACGAGACAGGGCGTCAGGCTTGACGTTGCGTGACCCAGGACGGTAAGACAGAGAAAAATTGAATCTCCCAAAAAATAGTGCCCACCTGGCTTGACGGGGTTGAGCTGCTTCGCTGACTGGAGGTAAGCCAGATTCTTATGATCCGTCCAAACGATGAAGGGTTGTTCCGCCCCCTCCAACCAATGTCGCCACTCCTCGAGAGCCAGCTTAACGGCGAGCAGTTCACGATTTCCAACATCATAATTCCTCTCTGCCTGAGAAAGTTTCCTTGAGAGAAAAGCACAGGGATGCAGTTTGTTATCTTCAGGAGAACGTTGTGACAACACTGCACCTACCCCAGTGTCGGATGCTTCCACCTCCACGACAAACTGGCGGTCGGGGTCCGGCTGCATCAGAATGGGAGCCGAGGCGAAGCGATGTTTCAGTTCTTCGAACGCTGATTCGGCCCCCTTCATTCCAAGCGAACGGTCGTGAGATGGAGGTGAGAGCGGTGAGTGGCGCCGCAATGCGGCTGTAGTCCTTGATGAACCTCCTATAGAAGTTCGCAAACCCCAGGAATCGTTGAAGTTGTTTGCGGGTAGAGGGAGCTGGCCAGTCCGTGACAGCAGAGATCTTAGCTGGGTCCATCCGCAGCTCCCCCTGAGCTATGATGTAACCCAAAAAGAGGTCTCAGACACATGAAATTCACATTTCTCCATCTTCACAAACAGTTTGTTCTCCAACAACCTTTGCAACACCTGGCGCACATGCAGTTCATGTTCCTGGGAGGACTCTGAGAAAATCAAGATATCATCCAGATAGACAAAAACAAACCGATTCAACATGTCCCGAAGGACATCATTGACTAGTGCCTGAAAAACAGCAGGGGCATTAGACAACCCAAAAGGCATAACCCGATACTCAAAATGTCCCAAGGGTGTGTTGAAGGCAGTCTTCCATTCATCACCCTTACGAATGCGCACCCAGGTGATACGCATTTCGTAGATCCAGTTTCGTAAAGATGGTAGCACCATGAAGGAGGGGAAAAGCAGAATTAATCAAAGGCAGAGAATACTTGTTCTTAATGGTGATGTTGTTAAGTCCACGGTAATCAATACAGGGTCTGAGGGTCTTATCCTTCTTAGCAACAAAAAAGAATCCCGCTCCTACAGGTGACGAGGAAGGACGCATAATACCTGCCGCCAAGGAGTCCCGAATGTAGTTCTCCATAGCCTCCGTCTCCGGCCGGGAGAGATTGTACAGGCGACTGCTGGGGAGCGGGGCTCCTGGCTGGAGGTCAATGGCGCAGTCGTAAGGCCGGTGAGGAGGAAGAGAAGTAGCTCTGTGTTTGCAGAAAACGGATGCCAGGTCATGATACACGTCAGGAACAGCAGAAAGATCCATGGACTCCAGTGGAGGTTGAGGCACTGTACTGGCAGGAGTCTGAGCAGAACACAAACAATTCACATGACAAAATGTGCTCCATGAAACAATGCTACCTGTCACCCAATCAATGTGTGGATTGTGTTTTATGAGCCAGGGGATACCAAGGACCAGGGGAGTCTGTGGGCAGTCGATAATATGGAATTGAATGTTCTCCTGATGATTTCCCCGACACTCTAAGACAAACAGGAACAGTCTGATGGGTAATGCGGGTCAACAATTGTCCATTTAGACCCTTAGCCTGCAGCGGACAGTCCATAGGAACAGTCTCCAAATCCATTTGTTGAGCCCACTCTCTATCCAAAAAGCTTTCGTCGGCACCAGAGTCAATCAGCGCACTAACAGAGAAATTCTGGGACTGCCACTGGAGGGATGCCTGGAGCAGAATGCGGGGAGAAGAGGAAGAATCCGCTGCTCGGCTCACCAAAACTTCTCCCATAAATGATGAGCCGGCCCTTTTCCCGGACGAACTGGGCAGGAAGGAACGAAATGACCAGCTTCTCCACAATACAGGCAGACCCGAGCCTGAATACGACGTGCACGCTCCTCTGAGGACAACCGTGCACGACCCACCTCCATGGCTTCGGGTTCAGTGCTCCTCGTATCGACTCGGGAAGACACGGCTCTCTCCGTAGGGACGATGCAGGAAGGAGTTTGTTGATGACAGACAGGTTGCTTGGAACTAACACTCCTCTCCCGGCGGCGCTCCCGAATCCGGTTATCCAACCTGATAGTGAGTGAAATAAGATTATCCAGCGTAGGCGATTCATCATATGACACCAATTCATCTTTTAAAGTCTCAGACAAAGCATTGATGAACACTCCTTGTAATGCCTCGTCATTCCAACCACTCACTGCTGCTAAAGTCCGAAACTCCACTGCCATCTCCGCCACACTACGAGCCCCCTGCCGAAGAGAAAACAACCGTTTCGCAGCCTCCTTGCCTCGTACGGGGTGGTCAAAACCTTCCTCATCTCCGTGGTGAAGGCCACGTAAAGCGTTGCAAATGTCCGACTGACTCTCCCAGACCGCGGATCCCCAGGCACGAGCGGAACCGCTAGTAGAGTTGATAAGGTAGGCAATACGGGCTCTTTCTGAGGCGTAGGTGAGGGGCTGTTGTTCAAACACTAACGAGCATTGAGTCAAAAATCGCCACAGGTTCCCATGTTCCCGTCATAGCGCTCTGGAGCAGGAACAAAAGGCTCTCTGATCTGGGCTGAAGGGGTAGTAAGGGCAGACACTTGATTGGTGAGTAATTGAACCTGATTAAGCAGCACCTGACTGTCCTCAGCAATCGTCTTAAACAGGGTATCATGTTGGCCAAGTAGAATGCCCTGATTGGCTATGGCAGTCCAAATTTGAGTGCACTCTGGGGTGGTATCCGAGCTACTGTCTGCTGGGTTCATGTTGGTCAGATCATACTGTTATGATTTAACTGGATAGAACCCAAATGCAGACAAGTACACCAAGCCAGAGAAGTTTTAACAGGTTTATTATAATGTTCAATAGTCCAGGTTTCCAATAAATGGGGAAGAGCAAGTCCAGGTTACAGGGAGGGTACAGATCCAGGTCAGGGCAGGTGTGGTACCGTAATGTCCTAGTGTCCGTGGTGAGTCCAAAGGAGAGGCCCGATAGTGGAGAGCAGGATGGTGGTGGCAGGAGTGAAGCGGAGGCAGGAGTCAGGTTCCAAATATATGGTTGTCTTGACTATGATCTGACGATGAGTGGAAAGTTTGACCGGGTCTTAAAGGCTGAGGTGATTATGGTGAATGAGCTGCAGCTGGAACCCTGACTCCCGCACACCAGACTTCACTCCTGCAATCAAGGACAGACAGAGGGGAGGGAGAGAGCAGAGAGAGAGCTACCTAGCAGCAGTAGGCCTAACACTTTGGACCTAGACTTGGCGCTCGGTACTGCTTGCCGTACGGTAGCAGAGAGAACAGTCTATGACTAGGGTGGCTTTTTAGGGCCTTCCTCTGACACCGCCTGGTATAGAGGTCCTGGATGGCAGGAAGCTTGGCCCCAGTGATGTACTGGGCCGTACGCACTCCCCTCTGTAGTGCCTTGCGGTCGGAGGCTGAGCAGTTGCCATACCAGGCAGTAATGCAACCAGTCAGGATGCTCTCGATGGTGCAGCTGTAGAACCTTTTGAGAATCTGAGGACTAGCTTTATGGCATACATTATACAAATCAAATGAGCTTCTTATCAACATAATGCAACCTTTCATATAGCCAATTGAGGTAGTTCGCTAGTAACTGCTATCTTATCAACATATTACAGCCTTTCATATAGCCTATTGAGGTAGTTTGCTAATAACTGCCATCTTATCAACATATTACAGCCGTTCATATAGCCTATTGAGGTAGTTTGCTAGTAACTGCCTTCTTATCAACATAATACAGCCTTTCATATAGCCTATTGAGGTAGTTTGCTAGTAACTGCCTTCTTATCAACATATCACAGCCTTTCATATAGCCTATTGAGGTAGTTTGCTAGTAACTGCCTTCTTATCAACATAATAAAGCCTTTCATATAGCCTATTGAGGTAGTTTGCTAGTAACTGCCTTCTTAATACAGCCTTTCATATAGCCTATTGAGGTAGTTTGCTAGTAACTGCCTTCTTATCCACATATTACACCCTTTCATATAGCCTATTGGGTTAGTTTGCTAGTAACTGCCTTCTTATCAACATAATACAGCCTTTCATAATGCCTATTGAGGTAGTTTGCTAGTAACTGCCTTCTTATCAACATAATACAGCCTTTCATATAGCCTATTGTGGTAGTTTGCTAGTAACTGCCTTCTTATCAACATAATACAGCTTTTCATTTAGCCTATTGGGGTAGTTTGCTAGTAACTGCCTTCTTATCAACAGGGCGGCAGGTAGCTTAGTGGGTAAGAGCGTTGTGCCAGTACCCGAAAGGTCGCTGGTTCTAATCCCTGAGCCGACTAGGTGAAAAATCTGTCGATGTACCCTTGAGCAAGGCACTTAACCCTAATTGCTCCTGTAAGTCGCTCTGGATAAGAGCATCTGCTAAATAAATAAATAAATAAAAATTATCAACATAATACAGCCTTTCATATAGCCTATTGAGGTAGTTTGCTAGTAACTGCCTTCTTATCAACATAATACAGCCTTTTAGCCTATTGGTTGTTGGTATGCCTTCTTACCCATATACAGACTTTCATATAGCCTATTGTGGTAGTTTGCTAGTAACTGCCTTTTTATCAACATATTACAGACTTTCATATAGCCTATTGAGGTGGTTTTCTAGTAACTGCCTTCTTATCAACATAATACAGTCTTTCATATAGCCTATTGAGGTAGTTTGCTCGTACCTGCCTACATGTACATAGCCTTCACAAAGTGTTCACACCACTTGACGTTTTCCACATTTTGTTGTGTTACAGTCTGAATTTTAAATGGATTACATTGAGATCTTGTTGGTCACTGGCCTACACACAATACCCCATAATATCAAAGTGGAATACGTTTTTTTTTTTTTTGTACAAGTTAATACAAAATGATATAAACACAACATTTAAAGTGTTGGTCCCATGTTTCATGAGCTGAAATAGAAGTTCGTAGAAATGTTCCATACACAGAAAAAGCGTATTTCTCTCAAATTTTGTTCACAAATTTGTTTACATCCCTGTTAGTGAGCATTTCTCCTTTTCCAAAATAATCCATCCACCTGACAGGTGTGGCATATCAAGAAGCTGATTAAACAGCATAATCATTACAATGTCCACCGGAGCTGTTGCCAGATAATGAATGTTCATTTCTGTACCATAAGCCACCTCCAATGTTTTTTTAAAGAATTTTGCAGTACGTCCAACCGGCCTCACAATCGCAGACCACGTGAATGGCGTCATGTTGGCGAGCGGTTTGCTGATGTCAACGTTGTAAACAGAGTACCCCATGGTGGCGATGGGGTTATGGGGCAGGCATAAGCTACAGACAACGAACACAACTGCATTTTATCAATGGCAATTTGAATGCACAAAGATACCGTGACGAGATCCTGAGGCCCATTGTGAGGCAAATTTTTTTCAAGGTATCTGTGACCAACAGATACATATCTGTATTCCCAGTCATGTGAAATCCGTAGATTAGGGCCTAATGAATTTATTTCAATTGACTGATTTCCTTCTATGAAGTGTAACTCTTTGAAAATGTTGTATGTTGCTTATACAGTGAGGGAAAAAAGTATTTGATCCCCTGCTGATTTTGTACGTTTGCCCACTGACAAAGAAATGATCAGTCTATAATTTTAATGGTAGGTTTATTTGAACAGTGAGAGACAGAATAACAACAAAAAAATCCAGAAAAACGCATGTAAAAAATGTTATAAATTGATTTGCATTTTAATGAGGGAAATAAGTATTTGACCCCCTCGCAATCAGAAAGATTTCTGGCTCCCAGGTGTCTTTTATACAGGTAACGAGCTGAAATTAAGAGCACACCTGTATAAAAGACACCTGTCCACAGAAGCAATCAATCAATCAGATTCCAAACTCTCCACCATGGCTAAGACCAAAGAGCTCTCCAAGGATGTCAGGGACAAGATTGTAGACCTACACAAGGCTGGAATGGGCTACAAGACCATCGCCAAGCAGCTTGGTGAGAAGGTGACAACAGTTGGTGCGATTATTCACAAATGGAAGAAACACAAAGAACTGTCAATCTCCCTCAGCCTGGGGCTCCATGCAAGATCTCACCTCGTGGAGTTGCAATGATCATGAGAACGGTGAGGAATCAGCCCAGAACTACACGGGAGGATCTTGTCAATGATCTCAAGGCAGCTGGGAACATAGTCACCAAGAAAACAATTGGTAACACACTACGCCGTGAAGGACTGAAATCCTGCAGCACCCGCAAGATCCCCCTGCTCAAGAAAGCACATATACAGGCCCATCTGAAGTTTGCCAATGAACATCTGAATGATTCAGAGGAGAACTGGGTGAAAGTGTTGTGGTCAGATGAGACCAAAATAGAGCTCTTTGGCATCAACTCAACTCGCCGTGTTTGGAGGAGGAGGAATGCTGCCTATGACCCCAAGAACACCATCCCCACCGTCAAACATGGAGGTGGAAACACTATGCTTTGGGGGTGTTTTTCTGCTAAGGGGACAGGACAACTTCACCGCATCAAAGGGACGATAGACGGGGCCATATACCGTCAAATCTTGGGTGAGAACCTCCTTCCCTCAGCCAGGGCATTGAAAATGGGTCATGGATGGGTATTCCAGCATGACAATGACCCAAAACACATGGCCAAGGCAACAAAGGAGTGGCTCAAAAAGAAGCACATTAAGGTCCTGGAGTGGCCTAGCCAGTCTCCAGACCTTAATCCCATAGAAAATCTGTGGAGGGAGCTGAAGGTTCGAGTTGCCAAACGTCAGCCTCGAAACCTTAATGACTTGGAGAAGATCTGCAAAGAGGAGTGGGACAAAGTCCCTCCTGAGATGTGTGCAAACCTGGTGGCCAACTACAAGAAACGTCTGACCTCTGTGATTGACAACAAGGGTTTTGCCACCAAGTACTAAGTCATGTTTTGCAGAGGGGTCAAATACTTATTTCCCTCATTAAAATGCAAATCAATTTACAACATTTTTTACATGCGTTTTTCTGGATTTTTTTGTTGTTATTCTGTCTCTCACTGTTCAAATATACCTACCATTAAAATTATAGACTAATCATTTCTTTGTCAGTGGGCAAACGTACAAAATCAGCAGGGGATCAAATACTTTTTTCCCTCACTGTATATTTTTGTTCAGTGTATTTATATATAATTGATTTTAAATCACATCCTTAGTTAGTTAGATTACAACTGTTGTTGTATCTGAACATAAACATTAAACTCAAGACTGGAGAGCAGACCTAGATGAACTCAAATTAGATCAAACCTACAGTACCAGTCAAAGGTTTGGACACACCTACTCATTCAAGTTTTTTTTTTTGTTTTTACTATTTTCTACATTGTAGAATATTAGTGAAGACATCAAAACTATGAAATAACACCACATGGAGTCACGTAGTAACCAAAAAAGTGATAAACAAATAAAAACATATTTTATATTTGAGATTCTTCAAAAAGCCACCCTTTGCCTTTATGACAGCTTTGCACACTCTTGGCTGGTACTGTAGATTAACTCAAACTAGAGCAGACCTAGATGAACTCAAACTAGATCAAATAAAGTATCAAGTTGTTAATTGTGAGCTAGATTCGGGCATATTCCTTCCAAGAGAGTCAGACCTACAAAAATATACATCACAGACTAGATCTAACTTGTTTAGTAAGAACAGACAAGATGACAAAAAAGCACATCATAAAACGTGTTTACAGTACCTGGTGTCTTAAAATAAATTTAATCTTTTTTTTTCTGGTGCTTGATGTCTGTCTAGATCTTTATGAGGCCGTGTGAGAGGTTGATTGTGTGTGTGTGTGTGTGTGTGTGTGTGTGTGTTTGTGTGTGTCATAATTTACTCTGGGGGCAGGACTAACCATGAAGATCCCAGAGTATTCAGGAAATGAAACTGAAAGCAAAAATAGATAAGATCTTGCTACCATGGAAAGGTAAATACCTGTCAATTTGTGGGAAAATCACCCTGATTAACTCTTTAGTTTTATCCCAGTTTACCTATATGCTTATGGTCTTGCCTACGCCTAGCGAACAGTTTTTTAAATTATATGAGAACAAAAATATTCCATTTTATTTGGAACGGCAAGCCAGACTAAATTAAACAGGCCTATTTATATAATGAATATGAATTCGGAGGACAGAAATTATTAAATATTAAAGCATTAGACCTATCACCAAAAGCTTCAGTCATACAAAAGTTATACTTAAATCTGAACTGGTTCTCTAGCAAATTAGTAAAATTGTCTCACCCAATGTTCAAGAATGGCCTTTTTCCCTTTATTCAGATTACAACCTCTCACTTTCAGTTATTTGAAAAGGAAATAATCTCCCAAATATCACTATTTCTAAAACAAGCCATATAAAGTTGGTTGCAATTTCAATTTAATCCTCCAGAAACGACAGAACAAATAATGAAACAAATATTGTGGTTAAACTCAAATATACTAATTGATAAAAAATCTGTTTTTGAGTCATGTCGCACATGCAGCTAACAAAAACATATGGAAATGTCTGCTCTACCCAAAAGTACAACCAAATAATTGCAGCATTACTGCAAAAATTGAAGAGGAAAGTGGATGGGGGAAAAAGTAAGGAACTTGTCTGTCGGCCTTGCATTAAAGAACATAATTGGTTAAAGAAAACCGTGATAAATAAAAAAGTATACCAGTTTAATTTAAGGACCAAAAGATTGACAGCCGTCCCATTAGATTGCAAAGTAGTTGGGAAGATATTTTTGACGTACCAATTCCATGGCATAGTGTTTATGAACTGATACGCAAAACGACGCCGGATTCAAAACTTTGCATTTTTCAATTTAAATTATTATATAAAATTCTTGCAACCGATAGAATGTTATTTATATGGGGGATACAATCTTCCCAGCTCTGCAGATTTTGCTGCGAAGAGACAGAATCATTAGATAATTTGTTTTGGTACTGTCCATTTGTAGCTTGTTTTTGGACACAGGTCCAGGAATAGCTAAAGGATTGCAATATTTACCTGGAGCTAACCCTGCAGATAGCATTACTGGGTGATCTGAAAAGTCGTAGTCAATCGATCACTAATATAATAATACTGTTAGCAAAAATGTTTATTTTCAATTTACAATCTGTAGAAACAATGAGAATAGAAAGGTTCAGAACTTTTGTAAAACATCACAGTACAGTTGAAAAATATATGGCAAATAGAAATCCAATATGGATGGTGTTAAGAGATAGATGGGTGGTGTTGAATGGAGTTGAAGGATGGGACTAATAACAACTAACAAAAAATAATAACAAGATAACTAATAATGTAAGCATACTGTGTCCATAATAAGTATATAGGTTGTAGGTTGGGAGCTTTTGTGAAAGAGCTCAGTTAGAAAGATATCGCATATAGAAGCAAACCGGATGGACATCATGAAAATGATCGGAGAGGTTGAGGGTAGAGGAAGTTCAGGAGTAAAAACAAACAAAATAGAATTATTGTAAAATTGACTGTGTCCATAAAATATATATAGTATGTATAAACTGGAAGTAGAGGCCTAAGCGTTGTTGTTCACTAGTTTACTCCAATTAGGGAAAGGGTGGTGGGGTTGGAAGATAATAAAGGGAAATATATTTTTTTAAAGGATGTATATGTGTATGTATATATATATATGCATATATATATTTGCGAGAAGAAAAAACATATGGGGGATTGGAAGTGATGCAGACAATTACATTGATGGAAGTTACAATCTATCTGCAATATTAAAGCTGATATACCCCCTAAAAAAAGAATACTTGTAAATAATATGTTTTTTAGTGTTTCATTTATCGTCTTTTAATCTACAGTCTAAACTTTATATGACCTTTGTATTCAAGCCTATACAGTACATTCCACTGGGCAAAAACTGGTTGAATCAACATTGTTTCCATGTCATAACAAAAAAACAGTTTGGATTTGCAAAAAGTCATCGACGTAAGGGAAGTTTGTATTTTTTCACCTAACTTTTAACATAAATCCAATGACAGGGTGACATTTTTGGTTGAATTTAGGTTAGTAGCTCAACCGAATGTAAATCAAAACTAGACGTTGAACTGATGTCTGTGCCCAGTGGGAATAGTGTCTGATTCTACTTCCTTAAAATGGTAGTTCATATTTAATTTGACCAGTTGAGTAACTTGACAAAGACTCTTAGTGAGGTTATGCTATTTCCTGTTTCATCACTAATAACACATTTCACATTTCTTCACAGCAGTCAACGTTACATTTTTTCTGCAGCCAGTACTCTCCACAGTGGTCAACACTGTAAGAGAAGGAGAACAGTGATTCAGTAAAACACACTGATATCAGTTCAAATATTGTTTGTTGGATATATGGTTATAACTAACCCAGGAAACCTGAACCAAAATTGTCAATATCACACATGCATTGACACAAACTCCACAAACCCTCACCACATACTTGAGTTTCTCCAATCTCTAGTGTGGATCCTCCAGTCCAGCAGAGAGCTGCTTCGCTCCTGACTCTCCTGGGATATTGTAGCTCAGGTCCAACTCTCTCGGGTAGGAGGGGTTTGACCTCAGAGCTGAGGCCAGAGAAGCACAGCCTTTCTGTGTGACCAGACAGTGTGACAACCTGCAGAGTTTATCACATATTTACACCCTCTAGTGGTGAAAAGGGAAATGGCAGGTGACATTTGCATGTAAAAAATGACCTGATAAAAATAATATTACAATCACATAATTATATAACTAAAAACATTTAATAAGAAAGCATCTTGAAAATAAAAATAAATGATATCAAACAATTGTGTATTTCTTCCTCTTCCAAACATGAATTTGCAGTTAGGTAACTATTACATTTAAATTCAGCTGAGACCAAACTCATTAGTCTGATAGTCCTCTATAAATACCTGTAGATCACATAATGAACTATCCCCTTTAGTGAACAAATACAGACTACTGACCTCAGTGTCTCCAGTTTACAGTGTGGATTCTCCAGTCCAGCACAGAGCAGCTCCACTCCTGAATCCTGCAGGTTGTTGTCACTTAAGTCCAACTCTCTTAGGTTTGAGGTTGAGTTGAAAGCTGAAGCCAAATCGTCACAGCATTTCACAGTTAGGTTACACCCATTAAGCCTTTGAAAAGTAAAACACAATGAACATGAATTTAGACAACTGTGTGTACTGTGTACATGTAGCAGAACATTTGAGAATGAGCAATGAATATGTAATATGATCATGTGTATTCTAACTGATGATATATACAGTACCAGTCAAAAGTTTGCACACACCTACTCATTCAAGAGATTTTCTTTATTTTTACCATTTAATAGAATAATAGTGAAGACATCAAAACTATGAAATAACACATACGGAGTCATGTACAGTGAGGGAAAAAAGTATTTGATCCCCTGCTGATTTTGTACGTTTGCCCACTGACAAAGAAATGATCAGTCTATAATTTTAATGGTAGGTTTATTTGAACAGTGAGCGACAGAATAACAACAACAAAATCCAGAAAAACGCATGTCAAAAATTTTATACATTGATTTGCATTTTAATGAGGAAATAAGTATTTGACCCCCTCTCAATCAGAAAGATTTCTGGCTCCCAGGTGTCTTTTATAGAGGTAACAAGCTGAGATTAGGAACACACTCTTAAAGGGAGTGCTCCTAATCTCAGTTTGTTACCTGTATAAAAGACACCTGTCCACAGAAGCAATCAATCAATCAGATTCCAAACTCTCCACCATGGCCAAGACCAAAGAGCTCTCCAAGGATGTCAGGGACAAGATTGTAGACCTACACAAGGCTGGAATGGGCTACAAGACCATCGCCAAGCAGCTTGGTGAGAAGGTGACAACAGTTGGTGCGATTATTCACAAATGGAAGAAACACAAAAGAACTGTAAATCTCCCTCAGCCTGGGGCTCCATGCAAGATCTCACCTCGTGGAGTTGCAATGATCATGAGAACGGTGAGGAATCAGCCCAGAACTACACGGGAGGATCTTGTCAATGATCTCAAGGCAGCTGGGAACATAGTCACCAAGAAAACAATTGGTAACACACTACGCCGTGAAGGACTGAAATCCTGCAGCGCCCGCAAGGTCCCCCTGCTCAAGAAAGCACATATACAGGGCCGTCTGAAGTATGCCAATGAACATCTGAATGATTCAGAGGAGAACTGGGTGAAAGTGTTGTGGTCAGATGAGACCAAAATAGAGCTCTTTGGCATCAACTCAAATCGCCGTGTTTGGAGGAGGAGGAATGCTGCCTTTGACCCCAAGAACACCATCCCCACCGTCAAACATGGAGGTGGAAAAATTATGCTTTGGGGGTGTTTTTCTGCTAAGGGGACAGGACAACTTCACCGCATCAAAGGGACGATGGACGGGGCCATGCACAAAAAAAAAAATTATGCACGCATGACTGTAAGTCGCTTTGGATAAAAGCGTCTGCTAAATGGCATATTATTATTATTATTATTTAAATCTTGGGTGAGAACCTCCTTCCCTCAGCCAGGGCATTGAAAATGGGTCGTGGATGGGTATTCCAGCATGACAATGACCCAAAACAAATGGGCAAGGCAACAAAGGAGTGGCTCAAGAAGAAGCACATTAAGGTCCTGGAGTGGCCTAGCCAGTCTCCAGACCTTAATCCCATAGAAAGTCTGTGGAGGGAGCTGGAGGTTTGAGTTGCCAAACGTCAGCCTCGAAACCTTAATGACTTGGAGAAGATCTGCAAAGAAGAGTGGGACAAAATCCCTCCTGAGATGTGTGCAAACCTGGTGGCCAACTACAAGAAACGTCTGACCTCTGTGATTGCCAACAAGGGTTTTGCCACCAAGTACTAAGTCATGTTTTGCAGAGGGGTCAAATACTTATTTCCCTCAATAAAATGCAAATCAATTTATAACATTTTTGACGTGTTTATTTTTTATTTTCTTGTTGTTATTCTGTCTCTCACTGTTCAAATAAACATACCATTAAAATAATAAACTGATCATGTCTTTGTCAGTGGGCAAACGTACAAAATCAGCA
Organism: Coregonus clupeaformis; assembly: GCF_020615455.1. Lineage (NCBI taxonomy): Eukaryota > Metazoa > Chordata > Actinopteri > Salmoniformes > Salmonidae > Coregonus > Coregonus clupeaformis. The sequence goes on along the minus strand of NW_025533814.1, from coordinate 195,240 downwards.
GGGGATCAAATACTTTTTTCTCTCACTGTAGTAACCAAAAAAGTGTAAAACAAATTGAAATATATTTTATATTTGAGATTCTTCAAAGTAGCCACCCTTTGCCTTGATGACAGCTTTGCACGCTCTTGGCATTCTCTCAACCAGCTTCATGAGGTAGTCACTTGGAATGCATTTCAATTAACAGGTGTGCCTAGTTAAAAGTTAATTTGTGGGAGTTCTTTCCTTCTTAATGCGTTTGAGCCAATCAGGTGTGTTGTGACAAAGCAGGGGTGGTATACAGAAGATAGACGTATTTGGTAAAAGACCAAGTCCATATTATGGCAAGAACAGCTCAAATAAGCAAAGAGAAAGGACAGTTCATCACTACTTTAAGACATGAAGGTCAGTCAATACGGAACATTTCAAGAACTTTCAAAGTTTCTTCAAGTGCAGTCGCAAAAACCATCAAGCGCAATGATGAAACTGGATCTAATGAAGACCCAGAGTTACCTCTGCTGCAGAAGATAAGTTCATTGGAGTTACCAGCCTCAGAAATTGCAGCCCAAATAAATGCTTCACAGAGTTCAAGTAACGGACACATCTCAACATCAACTGTTCAGAGGACAATAAGGACTTCATGGTCGAATTGCTGTAAAGAAACCACTACTAAGGGACACCAATAAGAAGAAGAGACTTGCTTGGGCCAAGAAACACGAGCAATGGACATTACTGGTGGAAATCTGTCCTTTGGTCTGATGAGTCCAAATTTGAGATTTTTGGTTCCAACCACCGTGTCTTTGTAAGACGCAGAGTAGGTGAACGGATTATCTCTGCATGTGTAGTTCCCACCGTGAAGCATGGAGGAGGAGGTGTGAAGGTGCTTTGCTGGTGACACTGTCAGTTATTTATTTAGAATTCAAGGCACACTTAACCAGCATGGCTACCACAGCATTCTGTAGCAATACGCCATCACATCTGGTTTGCGCTTAGTGGGACTATCATTTGTTTTTCAACAGGACAATGACCCAACACACCTCCAGGCTGTGTAAGGGCTATTTTACCAAGAAGGAGAGTGATGGAGTGCTGCATCAGATGACCTGGCCTCCACAATCACCCAACCTCAACCCAATTAAGATGGTTTGGGATGAGTTGGACCGCAGAGTGAAGGACAAGCAGCCAACAAGTGCTCAGCATATGTGGGAACTCCTTCAAGACTGTCGGAAAAGCATTCCAGGTGAAGCTGGTTGAGAGAATGCCAAGAGTGTGCAAAGCTGTCAAGGCAAAGGGGTGGCTATTTCAAGAAAAAACATTTCTAATATATTTTGATTTGTTTAACACTTTTTTGGTTACTACATGATTCCATATGTGTTATTTCATAGGTTTGATGTCTTCACTATTATTCTACAATGTAGAAAATAGTAAAAAATAAAGAAAAACCCTTGAATAAGTAGGTGTGTCCAAACTTTTGACTGGTACTGTATATATATATATATATATATATATATATATATATATATATATATATATATATATATATATATATATATATATATATATATATATTACATATATATATATATATATATATATATATATACATATATATATATATATATATATTTTTTTATATATTTTTTTTTTTTTTTTTTTACATGTATTTACAGAGCAGTTGTGGAGGCTTTGACCACTGGCAGCAGCCTCAGAAGACCTTCCTCTGATCTGGAGTATTTTTTCAGGTCAAACACATCCAGCTCCTCTTCTGAAGTCAGCAACACAAAGACCAGAGCTGAGCACTGTGCAGGTGAGAGTTTGATTTTGGATAGATTTCCTGAATGCAAGTATCTTTGGATCTCCTCCACTAGAGAATGGTCATTCAGTTCATTCAGGCAGTGGAACAGATTGATGCACCTCTCTGAAGATAGAGTGTTCCTGATCTTCTTCTTGATGTACTTTACTGTTTTCTCATGGCACAGTGAGCTGCTTCTTGTCTGTGTCAGTAGGCCATTTAAGTGCTTCTGATTGGACTCTAGTGAGAGGCCCAGAAGGAAACGGAGGAACAGGTCCAGGTGTCCATTCTCACTCTGTAAGGCTTTATCCACTACAATCTTGTGGAAGTTGAAAGCAGGATTCAACGTCAACTTCATTTTAATATTTCTGATGAATTGGTCTTTGGTCATTGGGTTTTCATTGCTGTTGTTGAAAGAGAGGAAAACGTATAACGCAGCCAGAAACTCCTGAACGCTCAGATGCACGAAGCAGTACACCTTGTTCTGGAACGGCCCATAGTCCTCCCTAAAGATCTGTGTGCACACTCCTGAGTGTACTGAAGCTTCAGTGACGTCAATGCCACACTTTTTCAGGTCTTCCTCATAGAAAATGAGGTTGCCATTTTCTAGCTGGTTAAAAGCAAGTTTCCCCAGTGCCATGAAGCTCTCTTTATGCCGGTGTGGATCTCGCTCACCTTTCTTGTGATATTTCTCATTCATCTGTTTGGTCTGAAATACCAGTAACCCAATAAATAATTGAGTCAGAGTCTTGGGCATCTCCTCATTCTTATCTGTACTCAACACATGCTCCAGAACTGAAGCTAAGATCCAACAGAAGACTGGTATGTGACACATGATGTGGAGGCTCCTTGATGTCTTTATGTGTGAGATGATTCTGTTGGCCAGGTCCTCATCCCTGTATCTGTTCCTGAAGTACTCCTCCTTCTGTGGCTCATTGAACCCTCGTACCTCTGTCACCTGGTCAACACACTCAGGAGGGATGTGATTGGTTGCTGCAGGTCTGGAGGTTATTCAGAGGAGAGCAGGTGGAAGCAGATTCCCATTGATGAGGTTTGTCAGCAGCACGTCCACGGAGGTTGGCTCTGTGACATCACACCAGCTCTTACAGTTGTCGTAGTCGAGGGTCAGTCGGCACTCATCTAGACCATCAAGGACAAACAAAACTTTGTACTCGCTCTCATTGTAGTTTCTTGGTTTTTGCAATTTTGTTAAAATGTGATTCAAAAAGTCCCTCTCAATCACTCTAGTCTCTCTGACACATGTATGTAGAAGTTCCACTAAACTGCACTTTTCCTCCCTCACCAAATTCAGCTCCCGAAAAGGGAGTGAAATAATGAATTGGATATCCTGATTGGCTTTCCCTTCAGCCCAATCCAGAATGAACTTCTGCACAGCAACTGTTTTTCCAATGCCAGCGACTCCTTTTGTCAGCACAGTTCGGATAGGTTTGTCTTTTCCAGATGATTGTTTGAAGATGTCATTGCAGATTATTTTAGCCTCTGGTCTTGCTGGATTCTTGGATGTCATCTCAATCTGTCTCACCTCATGTTCATTATTGACCTCTCCACTTCCTCCCTCTGTGATGTAGAGCTCTGTGTAGATCTCCTTGAGAAGTTGCTTATGGCCCTGCTTTGCCACCCGTTGAATACATGCTGAAACTTCTCTTTTAGTTTCAGTTTGAGTTCTTGTTGGTACTTCTCAACAACTTCATCCGAAGGACCTGACAATGGTTATAGAATAGTTAGCAAGTAGGCAAACATATGTTGTTCTCTAGATGCTCAACAATACACAATAAACACATTTATTTTAATTTAATTTTACAATATATCTGGTTATTGGAAAAATCTAAGCACATGAAATTAATGCACATTTAAAAGAAAATGGGTAGTTTTACAGGGTTAGCCAATAACAAACTGTATATAACTTATTTTAGAATGTATATAGAATTTATTATTTCAACAATACAGTAGAATATATATTTATATGCTCACAAGCACCTATGAATTCTGAGTTACATATTGGACAATCTCTTTCTAGCTTCTCAGCGAGATCGTTACGGCTCATCTTCTTCAGGATCTCCAGTGTGATCTTCACAGCCCCATTTTCCCTGTATTTCTGCACCATCTGATCCACTGTGTCCTGTTTGTCAGATTTCTCCAGCTGGCCCATTGGAATGTGAAGGAAGCCATCCAGCTGGTTTTCTATAGTTAGACGCCACTTAAAGTTCTTCAGCTCCTCAGAGCCAAGATCCTCCAGAATGGCCAGGAGCCGCTCTTTAATAGATGGGGTCATTGTAGGTCAGTGGAGACTGTTAAACAACAGAGCATGTAGCATCATAATCTACACCTCCAGACCAAGGCCCCAACATCTGCACTATTGTGAGAAACAGTACTATTATTATTTGCTATGACTTACATTACTACTATTTTCCACTTAATATTTAGTAAAACATTTAGATGCCGTTGGTGATCTACCCCAGTAGAAAATATGACAAACCATTTAAAATTCTGATGCTCTCTGGTGGCATTTACACATATTGTAAACTACCATTAGATACATTTTGATTTCAAAACAATAAGTCCTACAAACACATACTTAGTCCTGTTAAAAAAAGGTAAGAACCGTGGGATTCTGGTACAACAACGTGACTATGACAGAGCAACAGCAGGTAAAGAAAAGCTACACAAAATACATGTATATTTTATTTTTGGATTTGGTTCCCAAATTGTCCCCAGGTTGGGAATAAGAGATTTGAAAGTCTAGGTTTGAATTAAAATATATTTTACCAATTACCATTCCAAAAGGAAATAAAAAAATGGTGGTGCAAATTCCCATAGGAACACAGCCATTTTAACCCCTGTAGGTCTAAGCCTTTAGATCGCAATATCTACTAAGCTAACATGTGGATTTGTATTAAGATGGTCATAAAATTGATCATTTAGCCATTTGATTTTGAATTTTAGGATCCCTGTAGGTAAATTTTTTTAATAAAACAATTATTTGATGAAACATTGAATTTGGCCTTTACTGCTATAGCCCATAGAAGCGAATTGAATAACACATTCATAAATGGCAAAACAGACAGTCAAAAAATAAATCATAAGTGTCTGTCTGGAAGATGGCTGCTGTTTTATGGACTCTTAACCAACTGTGCTATTTTGTGTGTTTTTTCGCATTGTTTGTAACTTATTTTGTACATAATGTTGCTGCTACCGTCTCTTATGACCGAAAAGAGCTTCTGGACATCAGAACAGCGATTACTCACCTTGAACTGGACGAATACATTTTAATGAGTCGGACGAGAGGGATTTGCTCCAGACACCCGACAGGGCCCTTATCCCCGTCATTCGCAGTAGAAAGAAAATGAGATATTGCAGGAGATCAGGGTGCCTGGTGAGGAGCCGGTGACGAGTGGCTAATCTGCCTTTGCCATCAATACTATTGGCAAATTTACAATCGCTTGATAATAAAGTGGACGAACTACAGGCACGAATATCCTACCAAAGGGACATTAAAAACTGTAATATCTTATGTTTCACCGAGTCGTGGCTGAACTCGACATGAATAACATACAGCTGGCGGGCTATACACTGTATCGGCAGGATAGAACAGCAGCCTCTGGTAAGACAAGGGGTGGCGGTCTATGTATATTTGTAAACAACAGCTGGTGCACGATATCTAAGGAAGTCTTGAAGTTTTGCTCGCCTGAGGAAGAGTATCTCATGATAAGCTGTAGACCACACTATCTACCAAGAGAGTTTTCATCTATTTTCTTCGTAGCTGTCTATTTACCACCACAAACCGATGCTGGCACTAAGACCGCACTCAATTAACTGTTTATGGCCATAAGCAAACAGGAAAACGCTCATCCAGAGGCGGCACCCCTAGTGGCCGGGGACTTTAATGCTGGGAAACTTAAATCAGTATAACCTCATTTCTACCAGCATGTTAAATGTGCAACCAGAGGGAAAAAAACTCCAGACAACCTTTACTCCATACACTCCTTGAGACCCGTACAAATCTCTCCCTCGTCCTCCATTTTGCAAATCTGACCATAATTCTATCCTCCTGATTCCTGCTTACAAGCAAAAACGAAAGCAGGAAGCACCAGTGACTCGTCAATAAAAAAGTGGTTAGATGAAGCAGATGCTAAGCTACAGGACTGTTCTGCTAGCACAGACTGGAATATGTTCCGGGATTCTTCAGATGGCATTGAGGAGTACACCACATCAGTCACTGGGTTCATCAATAAGTGCATCGATGACGTTGTCCCCACAGTGACTGTACGTACATACCCCAACCAGAAGCCATGGATTACAGGCAACATCTGCCCTGAGCTAAAGGGTAGAGCCGCCGCTTTCAAGGAGCGGGACTCTAACCCGGAAGCTTATAAGAAATCCCGCTATGCCCTCCGACGAACCATCAAACAGGCAAAGCGTCAATACAAGACTACGATCGAATCGTACTACACCGGCTCCGATGCTCGTCGGCTGTGGCAGGGCTTGCAAACTATTACAGACTACAAAGGGAAGCACAGCCGCGAGCTGCCCAGTGACACGAGCCTACCAGACGAGCTAAATTACTTCTATGCTCGCTTCGAAGCAAGTAACACTGAAACATTACATTTACATTTAAGTCATTTAGCAGACGCTCTTATCCAGAGCGACTTACAAATTGGTGCTTTCAACTTAGGATAGCCAGTGGGACACCACATCTCGATCACATGCATGAGAGCATCAGCTGTTCCGGACAACTGTGTAATCACGCTCTCCGTAGCCGATGTGAGTAAGACCTTTAAACAGGTCAACATTCACAAGACCGCAGGGCCAGACGGATTACCAGGACGTGTCTAGACTGACATTTTCAACCTCTCCCTGTCTGAGTCTGTAATACCAACATGTTTCAAGCAGACCACCATAGTCCCAATGCCCAAGAACACTAAGGTAACCTGCCTAAATGACTACCGACCCGTAGCACTCACGTGTGTAGCCAGGAAGTGCTTTGAAAGGCTGGTCATGGCTCTCATAAACACCATTATCCCAGACACCCTAGACCCACTCGAATTTGCATACCGCCCCAACAGATCCATAGATGATGCAATCTCTATTGTGCTCCACACTGCCCTTTCACACCTGGACAAAAGGAACACCTATGTGAGAATGCTATTCATTGACTACAGCTCATTGTTCAACACCATAGTGTTCCTCATCACTAAGCTAAGGACCCTGGGATTAAAACCTCCCTCTACAACTGGATCCTGGACTTCCTGACGGGCCGCCCCCAAGTGGTAAGGGTAGGTAACAACACATCAGCAACGCTGATCCTCAACACAGGTTCCCTCAGGGGTGCATGCTGAGTCCCCTCCTGTACTCCCTGTTCACCCATGACTGCATGGCCAGGCACGACTCCAACACCATCATTAAGTTTGCCGATGACACAACAGTGGTAGGCCTGATCACCGACAACGACGAGACAACCTTTAGGGAGGAGGTCAGAGACCTGGCCATGTGGTGCCAGGACAACAACCTTTCCCTCAACGTGATCAAGACAAAGGAGATGATTGTGGACTACAGGAAAACGAAGAGGACTGAGCACAACCTCATTCTCATCGACAGGGCTGTAGTGGAGCAGGTTGAGAGCTTTAAGTTCCTTGGTGTCCACATCACCAACAAACTAACATGGTCCAAGCACACCAAGACAGTCGTGAAGAGTGCACGACAAAACCTATTCCCTCTAAGGAGACTGAAAAGATTTGTCATGGGTCCTCAGATCCTCAAAAGGTTCTACAGCTGCACCATCGAGAGCATCCTGACTGGTTGCATCACTGCCTGGTATGACAACTGCTTGGCCTCTGACCGCAAGGCACTACAGAGGGTAGTGCGTAAGGCCCAGTACATCAATGGGGCCAAGCTTCCTGCCATCCAGGACCTCTATACCAGGCGGTGTCAGAGGAAGGCCCTAGTCATAGACTGTTCTCTCTGCTACCGCACGTCAAGAGGTACCGGAGCGCCAAGTCTAGGTCCAAGAGGCTTCTAAACAGCTTCTACCCCCAAGCCATAAGACTCCTGAACATCTAATCAAATGGCTACCCAGACTATTTGCATTGCCCCCCTTACGCTGCTGCTACTCTCTGTTTATTATCTATGCATAGTCACTTCAATGTACATATTACCTCAATTACCTCAACTAAACGGTACCCCCACACATTGTATATAGCCTCGCTATTGTTCTTTTTACTGCTGCTCTTGAATTATTTGTAACTTTTATCTCATATTATTTTATGTGATTTATTTTGGTATTCTTTCTTAAAACTGCATTAAGGGCTTGTAAGTAAGCATTTCACTGTAAGGTCTACACATTTTACATTTTAGTCATTTAGTTAGTGAGTGCATACATTTTCATACTGGCCCCCCGTGGGAAACGAACCCACAACCCTGGCGTTGCCAGCGCCATGCTCAACCAACTGAGCTACAGGGGACTGTTGTATTCGGTGCGTGTGACAAATACAATTTGATTTGATTAGACTTTTATATCTGAGAGACAGTATAAGAAAACTCAGGGGGTAAAAAAATTTTACACCCAATGTTTGGTCACGATATTTACGTTATTACATTTGACCCCCTATGCACGTTTTGCAATTTTTACAGCCCGGTACTGGGTCATCTTCAGACGACTCCCCTGAAGCTTGTGGATGTCACAGAGCCAAACAACTGTCATGTTCATGAGCGTCTCCCCTTTAGATATTGGTGACATTCGTTTGTAGCTCACACGGTTCGAGTTTTAAAGACGATCTTGTCCATATACTCTCATGTGTAGAAAAATATCAGTTTCACAAGCCCCATGTTCTAGAATAGGCGCAAAACTTTATATCAGCGGAAAGAGGGATTGAGCTGAAGCCACCACACATACCGGTAAATCTCTTGTAGTGTATTAGGATTATATCTTTGTTAATGTTTTTCATGTAGAAATGAAAAGATGTTTATGTTAGTTCAAAAGTAGCCATTTGTAGGGTGACGCCCCAGGGGAGACAAGTGATTGGACAGCAGAGGGAGCAACCCATATTTTTGCATTGTTTATAAGTATATGCTGGAGGAAGAGGGGGTTAGAAACAGACAGATTATTTTGGGACACTGTTTCTCCAGACACTGCAGGTCTGTAAACTTATGCTGAAAACTTGTGATATGAATAAAACTTGTGATCAAAGTTCAGTATAAGCGGACTCCTTTGTTTGACAGCAATAATTGCCAGCATTCGACACGATACTAAAAATGGGGGCTCGTCCGGGATCTGTATGCATCGTTCTTTGTCCCATTCCTGAATCGCGAGGTGACTACCGCTCAAGCCGGCTATAAGGTGAGATTTCTCACAAAATTTGGGCATTAGTTGTTCCGCTGGCTTCTGAGAGGGCATTGAAGGGTGTACCGTGTAAATTACTTGGGTTTGTGCTAATGTGGTGTTATTGCTGTCGACTAAGGGTCTGTAATAATTATTCTAACATTTGGTTGCATTGGTAAACGGCGCAAATAATAGGAAGTCTAGAACAATTGATTGGTAGTTAAAAAAGGCAGATATACAAGGCAGATATACGTATACATTAGGGCACTGCACCGTGTAAAGACCCCAGGGGGGCGACCTCATGGTGGGCCATAAATCCTCATAACGCGTTAGGTGTTTTTAGGTCAGTCTAAAGACTGGGGTTGATGGGATTTATTTGATTGTGGTTACTGCTCATCTTTTATTCGACGGGATATCTGCATGGGGGAACTTCTCAGTAGATAGCCATTGAACTCACGGCAGCATAAACGGTAGAGAATAAGACAAAGGAAAGGGCAGTGCAGGTTACTTGTTACGTGTTGCAAGCCACAGGTTAGCTAAAGGCTAATGCTAAATGCTAATGCTAACGCTAAATGCTGGTTGTGTTTCATGCCACATTGTACATAAAGGCTAATGCTAATTGTGTTGCGTGCTACATGCTAACGTGTGACCTTAGAGGGCCATTGCGATGGAATAAAGCCTCTTAAATTATGTTTGTGTGTGTAGAATTCAGGGTTCTATGCGATTGTGAGCTCTGTTAAGTGTTATTGTTTGACTATAAGGGGTAAAAGAGAGGGGCTGTGGCAGAATGCTAACGTTCTATTGTCTGGAAATCGTATCGTTGAATGTATTGCGCATGCGTTTAATTTTACGACACTACACTACAAAACGGGGGAGTTTACGGCACGAGATTATGAGACGTTTGTTTTACGGCACTAGACTACAACACGTTGTTTACTAAAACTACAACACGGGGATTGTGGGTAAATTGGTCATATTTCTGTTAGACTGTCCTGCAGGGGGAGACAGAGAAACCGACACAGGAAAAGAGGAGATTTGGACACGAATCGTCTAGTTGTTAAAGCGGCTGTTGTTTGAAAATGAAACTATTTGTTGAGATGTAGTGAATTTATAAATTAGATATATGTTGACGGATTATAATAAATTAAATTAAATGACGGATTAAAATAAATAAAAATGTTATTGAGCTATTTAGTCCTGAGTTAAGTCTTAGAGCGAATATGAGTGGGGGAATATTGAATGTGGATAACTCAGTGAGTGTATAAACTTTAAATGCTTGTCTGTCCCTTTTTGTTCCCTTGTCATATGAGAGGCGATAGGACGAGAGGAGTGTCAGAGGAGAAAGAGAGGAGGGGCTGACGTGACAAGGTGTGACGCGGCAGAGGATCGAGTCAGATATCAGGCTAGTTTACAAAATCTTCCCCCTACAGGATATTTGATGTTATGACAATTTCGCAGACGCTTGGCAACAGACTGATCATTTGAATAAAATTTGCATTTTGGAGTCTCTGTGCATCACTTGGCTTGATTAGGGGTTCGGTTGGAAATCAAGTACTGACATTATGCTGTGAAATTAAGATACTTGGGTGCATATTAAACAATGGAATTTATGAGTATTGTAGTGTTGTAGGATTGGAAGTCTTTGGTTTTTGGGATTGCTGTGAAGTTGACTACTTGTATTTACTTTCCGGATAGGATATAGAAATAAAAAATTGGTTTTAATTATTCATAATTTTTAATTGTTTTTTTTTTATTGATTTTTTATTTTAATTAAAAATATTTTTTGAATAAAACATTTTAAATGATTTTTTTTTAAATATTCATATTTTTATTTATTGATTTAAAAAAAAAAAGATTTAAAAAAAAGGAAAAAAGAATAAAAATATAAATAAACAATTTTTTTTTTTTTTTGGGGTGGTTTAGTTTATATTAATAATTAAAGGGGGGAAGCCATAGGCTATATAGTCTAAAATAAAATAATTCACAATAAAGGAATATAAAAGAGTAGTTACAATGGGGAGAAAGGACAGCAAGGCTATGAAAGTCATTACACCGGTTGATATAGTTGAAAATAGTAATCCTTTAGTTAAGGGTATTGTGAGGTTATCCGGCAAATGGAACAAACGTTGGCCTGACATTGAACAACCATGGCCAATGGAAGGGACTCTTAACCCTGACATCATCAACATCATGAAAGTGCTTCTGTCAATTTACAAGGCAGATCAAAAGAAGGGAAAAAAAAGGGAACAACGTAAAGAGAAGAGACAAAGGGAGCTGGGTGTTCTTAAGCTGTTTGAAGATGAAGGACAAAAACTGAGGAAAGATACCAACGATAAGAGAAACAAAGGTATAGAGAAAATGCTAAAGGAAGAGAAGTCGACAGAAAAACTAAGGGCAGAAGTCAGTATACCTTTCTCACATACGGATTCAGCGAAAAGACCCCCACCTTATGAGAAGGAAGTAGAGCTTAGGGATGTTTATCCTCAGCTTCCAGTGATCCTCCAGCAGGGTGATTATTGCATCCGAGATGAAGATGAACGAATAATAGAGAGAGGACAAGCAGAAACGACCATAAAAATGCATCCAAACTCCAAAAGTAAAAAAGAAAACGAGATGTCTGGAAACTAAGGGTGGAATGAGGTTAAGTAGGATGAAACTGGATGAGGACGATGATGATCAGAGTGATTCAGAGGAGATCATGGGTGGATATGATCCTGTGATCAAACGGAGGTTGGCCAGAACGGAGAGAAGGGGGTGAGGAAGGTTTGAAGAAGAAGGATACAAGATATTCTAGTTCTGATGAAAGCAAAGATGAAGACAGCGATAAAGAGGAGACTAAAGGTGCTGTTTATCCTACAAGGACTGGCACAGAAGAAATAGAAGGAGATATAGACCGATGCTTATCAGACCTGGATAAAGCGAGGACTTTAGAAGAGGTAAGAGAGCTAGAGGAACAACTCAAGACGCTGAAGATACAGAGGGAGAAACTGCGGAAAAAAGAATCCAAAGAAGTTGAGGGAAAATATGCATTGAGGTCAAGGAAAGAGGCCACGAGTAAAATGATACCAGTTATCATTCGGGGTCAAAACTTAGAATATAAGCCGTTGCAAAATACTGATATGTCAAATATACTTGAGAAGCTGCCTATTCTTCAAGATGGGGCCTATCCTTGGATTTCGAAATTGGAAGAAATTACGGTGGGAACACAGTCAGCCATAGGAGACGTTAAGAGACTTTTGGCTAATCTCATTGGGATCTCCAACTTGTGATATGAATAAAACTTGTGATCAAAGTTCAGTATAAGCGGACTCCTTTGTTTGACAGCAATAATTGCCAGCATTCGACACGATACTAAAAATGGGGGCTCGTCCGGGATCTGTATGCATCGTTCTTTGTCCCATTCCTGAATCGCGAGGTGACTACCGCTCAAGCCGGCTATAAGGTGAGATTTCTCACAAAATTTGGGCATTAGTTGTTCCGCTGGCTTCTGAGAGGGCATTGAAGGGTGTACCGTGTAAATTACTTGGGTTTGTGCTAATGTGGTGTTATTGCTGTCGACTAAGGGTCTGTAATAATTATTCTAACATTTGGTTGCATTGGTAAACGGCGCAAATAATAGGAAGTCTAGAACAATTGATTGGTAGTTAAAAAGGCAGATATACAAGGCAGATATACGTATACATTAGGGCACTGCACCGTGTAAAGACCCCAGGGGGCGACCTCATGGTGGGCCATAAATCCTCATAACGCGTTAGGTGTTTTTAGGTCAGTCTAAAGACTGGGGTTGATGGGATTTATTTGATTGTGGTTACTGCTCATCTTTTATTCGACGGGATATCTGCATGGGGGAACTTCTCAGTAGATAGCCATTGAACTCACGGCAGCATAAACGGTAGAGAATAAGACAAAGGAAAGGGCAGTGCAGGTTACTTGTTACGTGTTGCAAGCCACAGGTTAGCTAAAGGCTAATGCTAAATGCTAATGCTAACGCTAAATGCTGGTTGTGTTTCATGCCACATTGTACATAAAGGCTAATGCTAATTGTGTTGCGTGCTACATGCTAACGTGTGACCTTAGAGGGCCATTGCGATGGAATAAAGCCTCTTAAATTATGTTTGTGTGTGTAGAATTCAGGGTTCTATGCGATTGTGAGCTCTGTTAAGTGTTATTGTTTGACTATAAGGGGTAAAAGAGAGGGGCTGTGGCAGAATGCTAACGTTCTATTGTCTGGAAATCGTATCGTTGAATGTATTGCGCATGCGTTTAATTTTACGACACTACACTACAAAACGGGGGAGTTTACGGCACGAGATTATGAGACGTTTGTTTTACGGCACTAGACTACAACACGTTGTTTACTAAAACTACAACACGGGGGATTGTGGGTAAATTGGTCATATTTCTGTTAGACTGTCCTGCAGGGGGAGACAGAGAAACCGACACAGGAAAAGAGGAGATTTGGACACGAATCGTCTAGTTGTTAAAGCGGCTGTTGTTTGAAAATGAAACTATTTGTTGAGATGTAGTGAATTTATAAATTAGATATATGTTGACGGATTATAATAAATTAAATTAAATGACGGATTAAAATAAATAAAAATGTTATTGAGCTATTTAGTCCTGAGTTAAGTCTTAGAGCGAATATGAGTGGGGGAATATTGAATGTGGATAACTCAGTGAGTGTATAAACTTTAAATGCTTGTCTGTCCCTTTTTGTTCCCTTGTCATATGAGAGGCGATAGGACGAGAGGAGTGTCAGAGGAGAAAGAGAGGAGGGGCTGACGTGACAAGGTGTGACGCGGCAGAGGATCGAGTCAGATATCAGGCTAGTTTACAAAATCTTCCCCTACAGGATATTTGATGTTATGACAATTTCGCAGACGCTTGGCAACAGACTGATCATTTGAATAAAATTTGCATTTTGGAGTCTCTGTGCATCACTTGGCTTGATTAGGGGTTCGGTTGGAAATCAAGTACTGACATTATGCTGTGAAATTAAGATACTTGGGTGCATATTAAACAATGGAATTTATGAGTATTGTAGTGTTGTAGGATTGGAAGTCTTTGGTTTTTGGGATTGCTGTGAAGTTGACTACTTGTATTTACTTTCCGGATAGGATATAGAAATAAAAAATTGGTTTTAATTATTCATAATTTTTAATTTTTTTTTTTTTTTATTGATTTTTTATTTTAATTAAAAATATTTTTTGAATAAAACATTTTAAATGATTTTTTTTTAAATATTCATATTTTTATTTATTGATTTAAAAAAAAAAAGATTTAAAAAAAAGGAAAAAAGAATAAAAATATAAATAAACAATTTTTTTTTTTTTTTTTGGGGTGGTTTAGTTTATATTAATAATTAAAGGGGGGAAGCCATAGGCTATATAGTCTAAAATAAAATAATTCACAATAAAGGAATATAAAAGAGTAGTTACAATGGGGAGAAAGGACAGCAAGGCTATGAAAGTCATTACACCGGTTGATATAGTTGAAAATAGTAATCCTTTAGTTAAGGGTATTGTGAGGTTATCCGGCAAATGGAACAAATGTTGGCCTGACATTGAACAACCATGGCCAATGGAAGGGACTCTTAACCCTGACGTCATCAACATCATGAAAGTGCTTCTGTCAATTTACAAGGCAGATCAAAAGAAGGGAAAAAAAAAGGGAACAACGTAAAGAGAAGAGACAAAGGGAGCTGGGTGTTCTTAAGCTGTTTGAAGATGAAGGACAAAAACTGAGGAAAGATACCAACGATAAGAGAAACAAAGGTATAGAGAAAATGCTAAAGGAAGAGAAGTCGACAGAAAAACTAAGGGCAGAAGTCAGTATACCTTTCTCACATACGGATTCAGCGAAAAGACCCCCACCTTATGAGAAGGAAGTAGAGCTTAGGGATGTTTATCCTCAGCTTCCAGTGATCCTCCAGCAGGGTGATTATTGCATCCGAGATGAAGATGAACGAATAATAGAGAGAGGACAAGCAGAAACGACCATAAAAATGCATCCAAACTCCAAAAGTAAAAAGAAAACGAGATGTCTGGAAACTAAGGGTGGAATGAGGTTAAGTAGGATGAAACTGGATGAGGACGATGATGATCAGAGTGATTCAGAGGAGATCATGGGTGGATATGATCCTGTGATCAAACGGAGGTTGGCCAGAACGGAGAGAAGGGGTGAGGAAGGTTTGAAGAAGAAGGATACAAGATATTCTAGTTCTGATGAAAGCAAAGATGAAGACAGCGATAAAGAGGAGACTAAAGGTGCTGTTTATCCTACAAGGACTGGCACAGAAGAAATAGAAGGAGATATAGACCGATGCTTATCAGACCTGGATAAAGCGAGGACTTTAGAAGAGGTAAGAGAGCTAGAGGAACAACTCAAGACGCTGAAGATACAGAGGGAGAAACTGCGGAAAAAAGAATCCAAAGAAGTTGAGGGAAAATATGCATTGAGGTCAAGGAAAGAGGCCACGAGTAAAATGATACCAGTTATCATTCGGGGTCAAAACTTAGAATATAAGCCGTTGCAAAATACTGATATGTCAAATATACTTGAGAAGCTGCCTATTCTTCAAGATGGGGCCTATCCTTGGATTTCGAAATTGGAAGAAATTACGGTGGGAACACAGTCAGCCATAGGAGACGTTAAGAGACTTTTGGCTAATCTCATTGGGATTCCAGATATGGAAGAAGTCTTTCAGAGAGCTGGACTCATTAGATATGTAGGGACTGCAGTGAACGATCCTGAATTGTTGGCTGCAAGTAGGAATCGTCTGTGGAGAGCATTGAAAGATACATTTCCAACAAATGTGCATCCTGATAATATTCTGATTGACCCACTAGGACAACAAGAAAATCCGAGAGCCTATGTGTCAAGAGTTCATCAAGTGTGGAGAAATATTACTGGAAATGATCCAGATGTGAGTCAAATTGAGCAGTCAATTTTGAGAGCTAAACTGCAAATGGGACTGCCCTCACCAGTAAGGAGCAAACTGGCAGAAGTGGTTGGACTTGGAAGCATGACAAAAGGCGTCTATACCGATCATATAGCCCATCAAGTGGATCTGTACAGGAAAAAGGAACACAACCAGAAAGAACAGGACGAAGAAACTCTCAGAAAACTCAATCAACTACAACTGGGGGACAATAAGAAGGAGAAGAAACAAGCTTTGGTTATGCAGAATCAGTGTGCACCAAATCAACAATCACTGCCACAGCTTCAACCAGAACAGTTCCAACCGCAATTGTACCAGCCACCAATGGGGGTACCAGTTGTTTCATATCCACAGCCAATTTCTGGACAGACACAGAATTGGAGAGGAAGAGGACGAGAAGGCTTCGAAGGAAGAGGAAGGTTTCAGCCACACTTCCAGCAATCTCAAGATGTGTGTTATAATTGTGGACAGGGTGGTCACTATGTCCGGGACTGCAATAAGTCAGGAGGAAACATCAGAGGGAATTTCAGAGGAAGATACAGGGGCCAGTCAAGATCATCTGGAGGACCGGTGAACCCCTACAGGGGTCCGGAGCAAGGATTCTAGAGGTGCTTAGAAGATCCGAAAGGGGGGTGTCAGCTGGTAGCATCAGGACCGGAAAAAGATCCAACAACTGAGGTGAAAATAAACAACCGACCATTGGAAGTGATGGCGGATAGCGGAGCTGCGTTCACCTGTGTTCGGCCTGAAGATGCTACACATCTCCCTATGTCCAATCAACTCATTAGGACAATCGGATTTGAGGGAGTAAAACAGCTGATTCCTCTTACGGAACCAATTGAGCTCTGCTATAAAGATAAGAAAATTACAATACCCATATTGGTATCAGAACATACACCTGTTGCATTATTGGGAAGATATGCATTGTGTAAATTGAACTGTACAATAAGATGTACACCAGTAGAAATGCTAAAGGAAAAGGTTTACCAATTGTTGATGATGACAGAGATGGATTCGTCTTCAGTATTCTGGATTGGAAATCTCAGTGAAGATTTTATGAAGCAGGCTAAGATATGGGAGAGATTTATTGTTGCAAATATGCCGGATGCGAGGCTTCCGGAATATCCATTCCATTGTACGCTCAAGTATTTCAAGAAGGCTGCCCAACCACACTCAGAGGAATGGTTGAGTCATCAACCGAAGAATGTTCAACTTAGCTCAAGTTGCATTATTTTAGGAACACAAGGAGCAGCTATGAAGATAAACACAGACGACTATCTGAATAAAGAATTTGAGATTGAGAAGAGTGTGCCACATGTTACCTTGTTGGTTTCGGAAGGCTATGAGCAGAAGCAAATAGGAGAAATGATGACAGAAGCAGAGAAACTTATTTTCAGACCAATGAAAGAGAATTTGGCGATCTGGAGAAGTGAAGATCAACGATTTCTTAAAATAATGATTTCGGCTCAAGGACAAGGAGAGCCACAAGCGGTAGGAATGACACATGAATCTATTTGCAATATGAAGATGGATTCAGACTCTATGAAAGAGGAGATGTTGCAACAAGTTCCAGAAGGGTTGTGGTCTCAACACAGTACCGATATTGGACTTGTGAAATCAGCCCAACCTGTGAAAGTTGAACTTCGACCAGGAGCCAGACCTCCATGGAAAAATCAGTATCCATTGAAAGATGAAGCAATCCAAGGGATTGAACCACAAATTGAAGGACTTTCGAAAGCAGGTGTTTTAAGGACAACAAAAAACCCTCGGAGTAACACGCCTTTGTGGCCTGTGGAAAAACCAGATGGAACTTATCGTGTAGTTCATGATTTGAGAGCAGTAAATGAGGTAGTGATTGACTTTCCAGCAGAAGTGCCAGACCCTCATACCTTGTTAGCCCAAGTTCCTCCTGATGCGACACATTTTACAGTGCTAGACTTATGTGGAGCATTTTTTAGTGTTCCACTTAGTGTAGAGAGTCAGAATTTATTTGGGTTCACATATAAGGGACAATTCTATGAGTACAGTAGAATGCCACAGGGGCACCGGCATTCTCCTCATATCTTCAATAAAGTACTGAAGGATGATTTGGTAGGGATAGATCAGATATTGCAGAGCACTGTCATTCAGTACGTGGATGATATAATGGTTTGCTCACAAAATAAGGAAACATGTCATAGAGACTCAATTAAATTGCTACAGGTATTGGCAGAAAAGGGGCATAAGGTTTCACAGAAAAAGCTGCAATATTGCCAGGAGAAGGTTGTGTATTTAGGTCAAAACATAACGCATGGCCACAGAAACATTTCGGACAGGCAAGTGGAAACTATTCGTAAGGCTCCGAAGCCTAGAACGGTCAGAGAGATGATGACATTTCTGGGTATTGCTGGTTATTCCTCAGCTTGGGTGGAGGGTTATACTAGTTTGATGGCACCTTTGAGAGCTATGGTTAGGGGTACTGAGAGTGGTCAACTCCATAGCAATCTTTCCTGGACACAGGAAGGCCATGTGGCATTTGAAACAATCAAACAGAGGTTGCAGGAGGCACCTGCACTTACACTACCAGATTACTCAAATAACTTTTTGCTATATGTGTCTACTTCTACTGGAGGTAGATATGCGTGTGCGGTTCTTTGTCAACCGACAGGCACGGGGACGAATCCTCAGCCTATTTCCTACTACTCTACTGCTTATTCAGAGGTAGAACTAGGGTTACCACTGTGCTACAGAGCAATGGTGGGAGTATATTCAATGTATGACAAAGCATCATCGGTCACGATGGGCTACCCAGTAACAATTCTTACCCATCATAGTCTCAGAAATCTTCTGAACTATGGGAAATATACATTGACTATGCCTAGGCTCAGAGACTATCATAGGCTCTTAGAGCAGGAAGATGTCACCCTAGTGAGGTGTGATACAGTAAATCCAGCCGAGAGTTTACCAACTTCAGAGGATGGTGAGCCACATGATTGTGTCCAAGAAGCAGTGAGATATTCGAGGCTTAGATCAGATTTACAAGCCTTTCCATTACGTGAGGCAGACCTGGAGTATTGGACTGATGGGTCTTGTTATCGGGTGGGAGATAAATTATGTGCTGGTTATGCAGTAGTTAAAGGCAGAGGAACTGGATTTGTTGTGGAAAAGGCTGAAGTAATACCACAGCCTGCGTCTGCACAACTTGCTGAACTTGTGGGGCTAACAGAAGCATGTTTGTTAGCAGAAGGAAAGCGAGTAACGATATACACTGATTCAGCATATGCACATAGTGTATGTCATTTGTTTGGGGCAGTATGGAAAGGTCGAGGGTTTAAGAAAACGGATGGTTCTCCGATACAACATCATGCGCAAATAATGAAACTGTTGCATGCTATGATGAAGCCTAAAGAGATAGCGATAGCTAAGTGTGCAGCTCACAAAACAGATATGTCAAGAGTGACACAAGGGAACAAAGCTGCTGATGAAGCTGCAAAAGCCGTCGCAGGAGCGGATAAATTGGGAAAAGTTTTTCTGGTCACTCATGGAGTGGACTTGGAAGACAAAATTACGCTTCAGGATGTACTTTTGATGCAAGAAGCTGCTTCTATGATCGACAAACAGCTATGGCTAGACCGAGGAGCGGTCAAAGATGCTACTGGTCTGTGGAGAAACCATGAGGGGTTGATAGTAGCGCCTCTAGACCTCTTAGGTCTGATGATTCAGGAAGCACATGGGTTAGCTCATGTTGCGAGGGGGGAGGTTAACAGAAAGATCACAAAGGAATATGGTTTTTGGGCTCCATATTTGTTTGAACAAATTGATTATATGATAGGAAGGTGCACTATCTGTCTTAAAAATAATGTTCGAAGAGGGGTAACTGTTCATCCTGGTTACATTCCAACACCAAGGGGTCCTATGCGTGAGTTGGTTATTGATTTTGTTGATATGATAAAACCAGTTGATGGGAAAAGATACATGTTGGTGGTTGTAGATAGATTTTCACGATGGACGGAAGCTTGTCCAACCAAGCGTAAGGATGCTCAGTCGGTTGCCAAGTTCTTGTGTAAAGAAGTCATAAGCAGGTGGGGATTACCCGATCGAATATCCTCAGACAATGGAAGGGAATTTGTGGATAAATCAGTTAAATTGATGTTGCAAAAATTGGGAATTAAGCAACGTCTTGGAGCAGTTTATCACCCACAAAGTCAAGGGATGTGTGAAAGAATGAACGGTTGTGAAGATTTGTCAACATACAGGTCTAAACTGGATAGCGGCGCTTCCTTTAGCACTAATGGTGTGTCGCTCAAGTGAGTTACGTGATCTACGTATGACACCCCATGAGTTGGTAACAGGAAGAAGGATGCCTACGCCTTGTTTGCGAACAAGCGGAAAGGGTCCAAGCTTGGCTCTGTTGGAAGATGAAATGAGAGCGTACGTTACATATATGGCCAATTTTCATAAAAAGTTGTCCACATATGTTTCTGACAGGCAAAGACAAGAAGAGGTGCAGGAGGAGCTTGAGGAGGATAAGAGGAATACAGTACAACCGGGGGACAAAGTTTTCGTAAAGGTATTCAGAAGGAAGTGGTATAACGAACGTCGTGAAGGACCATTTGAAGTGGTTCGTAGTACTGGAACAGCTGTCCAGGTTAAGGGGTCTCCTACGTGGTATCATTTGTCACATTGTGTTAAAGCGCCTGGAGAAGAGGTGCCACGCGCAGAGAGAGAGGATGGAGATAGGGGAGAACAGGAAGAGGGAGAGATTGTCAATGTTGGGGATAACGTTGATAATGTTTACACTTCTGATGATGCCAGAGATGACTATGCAATGGATGGAAAGGAAAGGGGATTTGGGGAAATTGATTTTCAATACGTCCCAGAAGCAACAGGGAATATTTCAGTGGAATGTGAAGCAGCAGAGACCACCAAGGGCAACTCTGTTACAGGAGAAGCTAGTGATTCAGTTAGACAAAGTAGGCCTAGACCAGTTAGGAGAAAAGTCAGACCAAAACGTTACGAAAACTAGGGATGAAGTAACAACAATGACATCAACACTTCAGTCTGTTATAACAACAGTGGGAAGCAATTTAACTCTTTCAACATTGATAGTTATTAAAGCCATAAATATATCGCATTTGATTACAAGGGAACCAATTGCTCCAGCACCAATTTTAGAAGAAAAGACTGTTATTAAGGTTAGGAGGGGTGAGACAGCTCATCTTCCTTGTAGCTGTGAGAGATGGAGTGGGGGAGGGGACGTTCCTCCCACATGGAGAGATAATTATGGAGAAGAAGTATTGTTATCAGGACCAGATGTAGAAGCGGTGGCCCCTAGTCAAAGGAAGTATATTTTGTACAACAATATGAAGGGGAAGAGGGTTATGAGTGATTGTTCACTTATTTTGCGTAATGTTACAGAGAAAGATCAGGGAGAATATATGTGTACTTATCTAGTGCAAGCATTAAAATTTGTTCCGGTTAAGAATTATTGGTTAAAAGGCTATGTAATTCGTAAAGTGACGCTTATAATGGAAGAGTTGAAGTCTGTTGAAGCTTCCACAGTCACCAAAGGTCAGGAGAAGTATATTACAGTAGCCACTCCAACAGTAAATAATACACAGAGGATATCGTTAACTTTCCCACTAGAAGTAATTAAGGGTGTTAATTCATCAACTAAATCAACTACTTTAATGGTAACTTTGGAAGGAATTAATGGTACGACGGCAATAACAAATGTAGGAAGTATGACACCGACACCGACAACAACTTTTCTGAAATTAAAGGATGTAGCAGGAATGACTCAGCAGATAGTGGTAGAGAACAATATAGATTCATCTGAAATAGTGCAAGATAATATCATGGAGGTACAGGATGAGTTCTTTGAGTTCAACATAACATCAGAAGATACATCTGATCAATACCGCTTGTTAGGGAAAAGAGAAACTAAATGGAAAGCATATGGATTTGATTCTTCTGTTTTGAAGATTAAAGATGAATGGGCAGGTAGAAATCTTTGGTTCCAGCAGTTAACTCATTATGTAAGATCAGTGAGGAATCTTGAGGGTCCATGTCTGTTGAGAATTCCGGCACCAGAGACGTGGGGTTCCATTTTAGAGACGGTTGCTCAACCTCTATCAAGTATGTGTCAATCTTATGCTTTGTCATGGCTGTTGTATCAGCAACAAGCATTAACAGATAAAGTAATGTCGTTGTCAAAACATTTGTTTAGGCCTAGGTTTAGGTGTTCTTGGTTAAATGAATTACCCTATGTGAATTTGTTAGACGGTAAGGAAAATCAGGTAACAGCGAACCCTGAAGCATTGGAGGTGAAAGCAGTGAGGGCTAAAAGTTGTTTTTGTTCTAATAAAACATATGAGGGAAAGGGTATGTTCATGGGAATATCAGATTGTGATGATTATATGATGACTTTGGATAAGCATGAACATAAGGTTAGAGATGACAAATATAATGTAACTTTTTATGTACCAGTTAGTAAGAAGAGCAGGACTTTGATGGTGAAAGATCAGCTTTTGCCTGGCAATGTAACTATTGGGAATTTTAGAGATATTTGGTGGGTTTGTGGTGATAAAGCATATATATTCTTACCCTATGGATGGACAGGATGTTGTTACATGTCAACGTTGAAGCTTCCATATGAGGCTTTTACCATTAAAAGAGGGGTAGCACCGGACACAGATAAATCTGAAGCTAGGGTTGAAAATAGGGTGAAAAGAGACATGGCGACATTTCATAGTCTTGAAGCCTACCATTGGAGGGTAAGTCTAGGAGAGAAGTGGGGACTGACTTTTTCCATGGTATGGTGTAACATTTTTGGCAGATCATATTGATAATATTACCTATACTTTGCAGGGGTTTGCGAATGAAACAATAAGAGGGTTTAACCTTCTGTCAAATACTCAAAGAAGTCACAGACTGACGCTGTTGAAACATGACATGGCTCTTGACTATATTTTAGCAAAACAAGGTGGCTTATGTTTGGCTATGAATCTGACGGGGGATGATTGTTATACTTTGATCCCAGATAGTTCCGATAATATCACGAGTGTTATAGATGCGTTGAAGAATATAAGGGATGCGTTTGGTAGATCTGAAGGAGCTGGATGGTCAGCGAAGACTTGGTTGCAAGATCAGTTAGGCCCATTAGGAGCAGTGATGGTTCAGATTTTAGTTGCAGCTCTGATAGCGCTGTGTGTGATGTTTTGCTTTTGTACTTTGTTACTGACCTTTGCGAAAGCTATGATATTAAGATGGGTTGGAGTTGTGATGCCTGGAGACAACACTCAGATGCCGTTGTTGACTGTTCCTGATCTGGATGAAGATGGACAAGGGGGTCTGGATGGAATATTAATGGATAAATATCCTTTTTGATTATTTGATCATTTTTCAATTTTTTTTTCAATATTAGTGTGATTTTAGTATGATGTTATGAATCAAAGGGGGGAAATAGAATAATGTGATTCATACATCATTTATATATCATTTTTATATTCTTAGTTGATATTGATGTTTTAATTTGAAAGTGTTTGTTTTGCAAAAAAGATACTGTTTGGTCTTTTCTTTTCTTCCAGAAGCGTTTGGGGGAAAATGTAAAGATTGAAATACTCAAACAAGGACAATATGAAAGGAGAATGACTGGAGGAGATGGAACAAGGAAGGTGTGGAAAGGTTCCCATTCCATCATCAACGATGCATTGGAAGTCGAGACTACGGGGGAGATGAAGTCTAGTGGACTACATTCCAGTGTCTGCAATGAAATATAGACATATTTGCATGTGTAATACATAATTTGGGTCATAGTCTTAGGTATAAATTTTTGTAGAATGATATTTGATGTTATTGAATACATGTGGGGAACTTAAATGTTTTTGTTTATTTCGTGAATGCTTAGGGACAGGGAGTCCAGGCAGGGATAGAGATTCACTATAGGGTCCGATGGGTTGACCAGCCTTAGAGTGGACATTTTGGATAGTATTTTGTTTGCAGGGGCTTACATGTGTATTTAATTGCATCATAGTTTCAAATGCATTGATAAGGATTTATGAATTCATCGGGAGTACCTAGGTGGTTGCCTGGGGCAGAGGGACCGTGAGAGAATTTTACTGTCTTGATTGATGGATGGATATCTGGAAAGATGGCTGCCAGACAGTTTTTCGCTCTCACACTCCATAAACATTTGTTCATATTTCATAGAAAGGTATTTACACTCTAGAGAAAAATGTTTTTGGTTTAATGTTAAAGATACTCAATAAGATAAATTGTTACTTGTCATAATCCTGTTTTGTTTGTTTTCGAGACTTTTAGTTCGTCTCGAAGGGGGGAATGTAGTGTATTAGGATTATGTCTTTGTTAATGTTTTTCATGTAGAAATGAAAAGATGTTTATGTTAGTTCAAAAGTAGCCATTTGTAGGGTGACGCCCCAGGGGAGACAGGTGATTGGACAGCAGAGGGAGCAACCCATATTTTTGCATTGTTTATAAGTATATGCTGGAGGAAGAGGGGGTTAGAAACAGACAGATTATTTTGGGACACTGTTTCTCCAGACACTGCAGGTCTGTAAACTTATGCTGAAAACTTGTGATATGAATAAAACTTGTGATCAAAGTTCAGTAAAAGCGGACTCCTTTGTTTGACAGCAATAATTGCCAGCATTCGACGCGATACTACACTCTAGTATAAGCACACGGGGAGCTATTCAATATTCAAAATGACAGTGCAGGGCTTTCAAAACAACTGGGAACTCTGAAATCTCCCACTTCTGACTTCAGTGCTTTCGAGACAACTAGGATGTCAAAGAAAACGACTGGGAAAAAATCTTTTTGAACGGTCATCCAACTCGGAATTCCAAGTCTGGAACTCTGGCCTCTTTCAAGAGGTCCGACCTGAAGATCACTGATGTCATGATTTGAACTCGATTTTTTCCAAGTCCCCAGTTGTCTTGAAAGCACCATGTGCAACGTGCCATGGGTCTGCCATGCCTTCATTTATCGTTTTACAGGAACGATATAGTACATATGAGGAGAAAGCTGAAGTCGTAACCCTTTCACCGATGTAATCCGATCTCATGTCTGATTCCCAGTTCATCCACTAGATCACGGTAGAAGATCAAATGACGTGACTTGGCCAATTGGAACCAGATGCGTCTAGTTTGATCTGGTTTGGGTAGTATCTCACTGTCCGAAAATGACTGAACGGATTTTCAAGCCTGACATCTTAAAATGACCCTAGCAATGATTATTTAAATAACTTTAATTATGTTTGTCGACATTTTTACAAATTAATACAGAATTAAATGTCTTGAGTCAATAAGTATTCAACCCCTTTGTTATGGCAAACCTAAATAAGTTCAGGAGTAAAAATGTGCTTAACAAGTCACATAAGTTGCATGGACTCACTCTGTGTGCAATAATAGTGTTTAACATGATTTTTAAATGACTACCTCATCTCTGTACCTCACACATGCTGTAAAAATATATGTAAGGTCTGGACCCCACACATACAATTATCTATAAGATCCCTCAGTTGAGCAGTGAATTTCAAACACAGATTCAACCACCTAGACCAGGGAGGTTTTCCAATGCCTCGCGAAGAAGGGCACCTATTGGTAGATGGGTAAAAAATAGACATTGAATATCCCTTTGAGCATGGTGAAGTTATTAATTACACTTTGGATGGTCTATCAATACACCCAGTCACTACAAAGATACAGGCGATACATAACTCAGTTGCCAGAGAGGAAGGAAACCGCTCAGGGATGTCACCATGAGGCCAATGGTGACTTTAAAACAGTTACAGAGTTGAATGGCTGTGATAGGAGAAAACTGAGGGTGGATCAACAACATTGTAGTTACTCCACAATACTAACCTAAATGATAGAGTGAAAAGAAGGAAGCCTGTACAAAATATGCATCCTGTTTGCAATAAGGCACTAAAGTAAAACTGCAGAAAATTTGGCAAAGAAATTAACTTTATGTCCTGAATACAAAGTGTGATGTTTGGGGCAAATCCAACACAACACATAACTGAGTACCACTCTTCATATTTTCAAGCATGGTGGTGGCTGCATCATGTTATGGGTATGCTTGTCATCGGCAAGAACTAGGGAGTTTTTTTGTATAAAAATAAACGAAATAGAGCTAAACACAGGAAAAATCCTAGAGGAAAACCTGGTTCAGTCTGCTTTCCAACAGACACTGGGAGGCAAATTCACCTTTCAGCAGGACAATAACCTAAAACACAAGGCCAAATATACACTGGAGTTGCTTACCAAGATGACATTGAATGTTCATGAGTGGCCTAGTTACAATTCTGACTTAAATCGGCTTGAAAATCTATGTCAAGACATGACAATGGCTGTTTAGCAATGCTCAACAACCAACTTCACAGAGCTTGAAGACATTTTTTAAGAATAATGTGCAAATATTGTACAATCCAGGTGTTCAAAGTTCTTACCTAGAAAGACTCAGAGCTGTAATCGCTGCCAAAGGTGATTCTAAAATGTATTGACTCAGGGGTGTGAATACTTATGTAAATTAGATTTCTGTATTACATTTTCAATACATTTGAGAAAATTCTAAAAGCATGTTTTCACTTTGTCCTTATGGAGTATTGTGTGGGTGAGTAAAATCTATATTTAATAAAAAAATTCAATTCAGGCTGTAACACAACAAAATATGGAATACGTCGAGGGGTATGAATAATTTCTGAAGGTACTGTATATATTTCTCAATGGAAGAGGCTATATTGAGTGCCTTCAGAAAGAATTCACACCCATTGGCTTTTTCCACTTTTTGTTGTGTTACAGCCTTAATTTAAAATGGATTACATTTAGATTTTTGTCACTGGCCTATACACAATACCCCAAATTGTCAAAGTGGAATAATGTTTTTGGAAATGTTTACAAATTAATAAAAAATGAAAAGCTGAAATATCTTGAGTATTCAACCCCTTTATTATGGTAAGCCTAAATAAGTTCAGGAGTAAATATTAGCTTAACAAGTCACATACAGTTGAAGTCGGAAGTTTACATACACTTAGGTTGGAGTCATTCAAACTCGTTTTTCAACCACTCCACACATTTCTTGTTAACAAACTATAGTTTTGGCAAGTCGGTTAGGACATCTACTTTGTGCATGACACAAGTCATTTTTCCAACAATTGTTTACAGACAGATTATTTCACTTCTAATTCACTGTATCACAATTGCAGTGGGTCAGAAGTTTACATACACTAAGTTGACTGTGCCTTTAAACAGCTTGGAAAATTCCAAAAAATTATGTCATGGCTTTAGAAGCTTCTGATAGGCTAATTGACATAATTTGAGTCAATTGGATGTGTACCTGTGGATGTATTTCAAGGCCTACCTTCAAACTCAGTGCCTCTTTGCTTGACATCATGGGAAAATCAAAAGAAATCAGCCAAGACCTCAGAAAATAAATTGTAGACCTCCACAAGTCTGGTTCATCCTTGGGAGCAATTTCCAAACGCCTGAAGGTACCACATTCAACTGTACAAATAATAGCATGCAAGTATAAACACCATGGGACCACGCAGCCGTCATACTGCTCAGGAAGGAGATGCGTTCTGTCTCCTAGAGATGAACGTACTTTGGTGCGAAAAGTGTAAATCAATCCCAGAACAACAGCAAAGGACCTTGTGATGATCCTGGAGGAAACAGGTACAAAAGTATCTATATCCACAGTAAAACAAGTCCTATATCGGCATGATCTGAAAGGCCGCTCAGCAAGGAAGAAGCCACTGCTCCAAAACCGCCATAAAAAAGCCAGACTACGGTTTGCAACGGTTTGGGACAAAGATCGTACTTTTTGGAGAAATGTCCTCTGGTCTGATGAAACAAAAATAGAACTGTTTGGCCATAATTATCATCGTTATGTTTGGAGGAAAAAGGGCGACGCTTGCAAACCGAAGAACACCATCCCAACCGTGAAGCACGGGGTTGGCAGCATCATGCTGTGGGGGTGCTTTGCTGCAGGAGGGACTGGTGCACTTCACAAAATAGATGGCATCATGAGGAAGAATAATTATGTGCATATATTGAAGCAACATCTCAAGACATCAGTCAGGAAGTTAAAGTTTGGTCACAAATGGGTCTTCCAAATGGGCAATGACCCCAAGCATACTTCCAAAGTTGTGGCAAAATGGCTTAAGGACAACAAAGTCAAGGTATTGGAGTGGCCATCACAATGCCCTGACCTCAATCCTATAGAATATTTGTGGGCAGAACTGAAAAAGCGTGTGCGAGCAAGGAGGCCTACAAACCTGACTCAGTTACACCAGCTCTGTCAGGAGGAATGGGCCAAAATTCACCCAACTTGTTGTGGGAAGCTTGTGGAAGGCTACCCGAAACATTTTACCCAAGTTAAACAATTTAAAGGCAATGCTACCAAATACTAATTGAGTGTATTTAAACTTCTGACCCACTGGGAATGTGATGAAATAAATAAAAGCTGAAATAAATCATTCTCTCTACTATTATTCTGACATTTCACATTCTTAAAATAAAGTGGTGATCCTAACTGACCTAAGACAGGGAATCTTTACTAGGATTAAATGTCAGGAATTGTGAGAAAAAAAAAGAGTTTAAATGTATTTGGCTAAGGTGTATGTAAACTTCTGACTTCAACTGTAAGTTGCATGGACTCACTCTGTGTCCAATAATAATAATAGTAACGCAACAAAATGTGGAAGTCAAGGGGAATGAATACTTTCTGAAGGAACTGTATATATATAGTGCATTTGGAAAGTATTCAGACCTCTTGACTTTTTCCACATTTTGTTACTTTAAAGCCTTTTATTCTAAAATGGATTACATTGGTGTTTCCCCTCACCAATCTACACACAAGGACAAAGCAAAAATACGTTTTAGACATTATTACACATTTATAAAAAAAAATAGAAATATGACATTTACATAAGTATTCAGACCCTTTACTCAGTACTTTTTTGAAGCACCTTTGGCAGCGATTACAGCCTCGAGTCTTCTTGGGTATGACGCTACAAGCTTGGCACACCTGTATTTGGGGAGTTTCTCCCATTCTTCTCTGCAGATCCTCTCAAGCTCTGTCAGGTTGGATGGGGAGCGTCGCTGCTCAGCTATTTTCAGGTCTCTCCAGAGATGTTCGATCAGGTCCAGGCTCTGGCTGGGCCACTCAAGGACATTTAGAGACTTGTCCCGAAGCCACTCCTGCCTTGTCTTGGCTGTGTGCTTAGGGTTGTTGTCCTGTTGGAAGGTGAACCTTCGCCCCAGTCTGAGGTTCTGAGCGCTCTGGAGCAGGTTTTCATCAAGGATCTCTCTGTACTTTGCTCCGTTCATCTTTCCCTCGATCCTGACTAGTCTCCCAGTCCCTGCTGCTGAAAAACATCCCCACAGCATGATGCTGCCACCACCATGCTTCACCGTAGGGATGGTGCAAGGTTTCTTCCAGATGTCACGCTTGGCATTCAGGCTCATGGCTTGGTTTTTGCTCTGACATGCACTGTCAACTGTGGGACCCTTTCAGTTTTATGTTTTTTATAAATTTGCAGAAATTTCTAAAAACCTGTTTTTGCTTTGTCATTATGGGGTATTGTGTGTAGATTGATGAGGGGGAAAAAGATGTAATCCATTTGTGACTCGTTTCAGGAAACTAGTCGTATGTCGCAAGTCACGAGTTCACAGGAGAGGCATTTTAGTGTTTATTTTTGTTTTTTTATAAAAATGAGTTTTTTTGGCAGAAATGCCTTCTGGAACATTTGAACTTTCATGTGCCTTAATAACAAACATGTAAATACGAATAAAGTTGTTAAATTACGAGCCTAGTGGTTTTAGCCACAGAAAAAGACAGGAACCTTCCCGCTAGCCATGATTGACTGAGATAATGAATGGGCTGGACATGCCGAGAGATGAGTTTCGGATTGGTCTGCTGTGTAGCATCTTCTGTCTATAAAATTAGCTGCTCGTTATGTGTAATTCTTTCTACTGCAGTTTAAAGATATAACGTTAGCCATGGAGAACTGCAAATGTGTTGCTGCTGCTCTCAATAACATTGCTGTCTTATTTAATGAAAGGGCCGTGAAGCGTTCATCCATGTGTACAGGTAAGAGTCTAACTACAGTTTCAGATATTATAAGTTACTAATTTTGTCAGAAAGTTGTTTCCATTGCAAGTTAAAGCTTACTGTTAGCTAGCTAGCTAACGTTAGGTGGCTGGCTCTCTAGCTAACATTAAGTGTATGATCTGTGTAGTAATATTATCTCAGAAATCCATTTGCATTGCTAGTTATAGCCTAATGTTAGCTAGCTAACCAGCTAACATTGAACCTATTTGGTTAACTTTAGCTATCTATGACAATCGGTTTGTATTGCTAGTACTCTATGGATTGGGATTATGGTTAATTGTTTAGCTTTCTAGCTAGCTACATGTCTAAATAAAAGACCCCAAGTTAAAGCATACTGTTAGCTAGCTAGCTGACATTAGGTGGATAGCTCGCTAGCTAACATTACGTGTATGATCTGTGTAGTCATATTATCTCAGAACGCCATTGGCATTGCTAGTTATAGCCTAATGTTAGCTAGCTAACTGGCTAACATTAAACCTATTTGGTAAACTTTAGCTAGCTATGACAATTGGTTTGTAATACTAGTACTCTATGGATTGGGATTATGGCTCATTGTTTAGCTGCTAGCTAAAGACTCCACTTCGCCAGATGATTACAAGACCCATCAAGTTAGCCAGGTGTGCCTGACGGTGATTACGGCCATCTATTGTATAATAATGCTAAAATATTTGTATCTGGAATTTGTCTTTAAGCATCAGTAGAACACGCCTGACTCTCCTTCACCAGTCATACAAGGAGAATGGTCTAACGCCTCCCATCAAAAAGAGAGCCGGCCCAAGCAAGCACAGGTTGCACCTGAAGCACGAGGACTTGCAATGAGTTGTGAACTTCATCAACAACTACAGTGGGGAGAACAAGTATTTGATACACTGCCGATTTTGCAGGTTTTCCTACTTACAAAGCATGTAGAGGTCTGTAATTTTTATCATAGGTACACTTCAACTGTGAGAGACGGAATCTAAAACAAAAATCCAGAAAATCACATTGTATGATTTTTAAGTAATTAATTTGCGTTTTATTGCATGACATAAGTATTTGATCACCTACCAACCAGTAAGAATTCCGGCTCTCACAGACCTGTAGTTTTTCTTTAAGAAGCCCTCCTGTTCTCCACTCATTACCTGTATTAACTGCACCTGTTTGAACTCGTTACCTGTATAAAAGACACCTGTCCACACACTCAATCAAACAGACTCCAACCTCTCCACAATGGCCAAGACCAGAGAGCTGTGTAAGGTCATCAGGGATAAAATTGTAGACCTGCACAAGGCTGGGATGGGCTACAGGACAATAGGCAAGCAGCTTGGTGAGAAGGCAACAACTGTTGGCGCAATTATTAGAAAATGGAAGAAGTTCAAGATGACGGTCAATCACCCTCGGTCTGGGGCTCCATGCAAGATCTCACCTCGTGGGGCATCAATGATCATGAGGAAGGTGAGGGATCAGCCCGGAACTACACGGCAGGACCTGGTCAATGACCTGAAGAGAGCTGGGACCACAGTCTCAAAGAAAACCATTAGTAACACACTACGCCGTCATGGATTAAAATCCTGATCAAGCCAGCGCATGTCCAGGCCCGTCTGAAGTTTGCCAATGACCATCTGGATGATCCAGAGGAGGAATGGGAGAAGGTCATGTGGTCTGATTAGACAAAAATAGAGCTTTTTGGTCTAAACTCCACTCGCCGTGTTTGGAGGAAGAAGAAGGATGAGTACAACCCCAAGAACACCATCCCAACCGTGAAGCATGGAGGTGGAAACATAATTCTTTGGGGATGCTTTTCTGCAAAGGGGACAGGACGACTGCACCGTACTGAGGGGAGGATGGATGGGGGCATGTATCGCAAGATCTTGGCCAACAACCTCCTTCCCTCAGTAAGAGCATTGAAGATGGGTCGTGGCTGGGTCTTCCAGCATGACAACGACCCGAAACACACAGCCAGGGCAACTAAGGAGTGGCTCCGTAAGAAGCATCTCAAGGTCCTGGAGTGGCCTAGCCAGTCTCCAGACCTGAACCCAATAGAAAATCTCTGGAGGGAGCTGAAAGTCCGTATTGCCCAGCGACAGCCCCGAAACCTGAAGGATCTGGAGAAGGTCTGTATGGAGGAGTGGGCCAAAATCCCTGCTGCAGTGTGTGCAAACCTGGTCAAGAACTACAGGAAACGTATGATCTCTGTAATTGCAAACAAAGGTTTCTGTACCAAATATTAAGATTTGCTTTTCTGATGTATCAAATACTTATGTCATGCAATAAAATGCAAATTAATTACTTAAAATGTGATTTTCTAGATTTTTGTTTTAGATTCCGTCTCTCACAGTTGAAGTGTACCTATGATAAAAATTACAGACCTCTACATGCTTTGTAAGTAGGAAAACCTGCAAAATCGGCAGTGTATCAAATACTTGTTCTCCCCACTGTATATACACTACTGTCACATCTCCTCCTTTACAATGTTGATTCCTGCGTCTGCGTCCTGCCTCTTCATATCCTCAGTACTCGTCACAACTACCAGTCAAAAGTTACTGATTCCAGGGTTTTTCTTTATTTTTACTATTTTCTATATTGTAGAATAATAGTGAAGACATCAAAACTATGAAATAACACATATGGAATCATGTAGTAACCCAAAAAGTGATAAACAAATCAAAATATATTTTATATTTGAGATTCTTCAAAGTAGCCATGCCTTGATGACAACTTTGCACACTCTTGCCGTTCTCTCAACCAGCTTCATGAGGTAGTCACCTGGAATGCATTTCAATTAACAGGTGTGCCTTGTTAAAAGTTAATTTGTGGAATTTCTTTCCTTCTTAATGCGTTTGTGCCAATCAGTTGTGCTGTGACAAGGTAGGGGTGGTATACAGAAGATAGCCCTATTTGGTAAAATACCAAGTCCATATTATGGCAAGAACAGCTCAAATAAGCAAAGCAAAACGACATTCCATCATTACTTTAAGACATGAAGGTCAGTCAATCCGGAAAATGTCAAGAATTTTGAACGTTTCTTCAAGTGCAGTCGCAAAAACCATCAAGCGCTATGATGAAACTGGCTCTCATGAGGACCACCACAGGAAAGGAAGACCCAGATTTACCTCTGCAGCAGAGGATAAGTTCATTAGAGTTAACTGCACCTCAGATTTCAAGTAACAGTAACATCTCAACATCAACTGTTCAGAGGAGACTGCGTGAATCAGGCCTTCATGGTCGAATTGCTGCAAAGAAACCTCTACTAAAGGACACCAATAAGAAGAAGATACCTGCTTGGGCCAAGAAACACAAGCAATGGACATTAGAACGGTGGAAATTTGTCCTTTGGTCTGGAGTCCAAATTGGAGATTTCTGGTTCCTACTGCCATGTCTTTGTGAG
This sequence comes from Coregonus clupeaformis, assembly GCF_020615455.1. NCBI lineage: Eukaryota > Metazoa > Chordata > Actinopteri > Salmoniformes > Salmonidae > Coregonus > Coregonus clupeaformis. The sequence goes on along the minus strand of NW_025533814.1, from coordinate 161,717 downwards.
ACGCGGGTGTATTTTACGGTGTATTTCCCACCGTAAAGCATGGAGGAGGTGTTATGGTGTGGGGGTGCTTTGCTGGTGACACTGTCTGTGATTTATTTAGAATTCAAGGCACACTTAACCAGCATGGCTACCACAGCATTATGAAGCAATACGCCATCCCATCTGGTTTGGGTTTAGTGGGACTATGATTTGTTTTTCAACAGGACAATGACCCAACACACCTCCAGGCTGTGTAAGGGCTATTTGACCAAGAAGGAGAGTGATGGAGTGCTGCATCAGATGACCTGGCCTCCACAATACCCCGACCTCAACCCAATTGAGATGGTTTGGGATGAGTCAAATGGCAGAGTGAAGGAAAAGCAGCCAACAAGTGCTCAGCATATGTGGGAACTCCTTCAAGACTGTTGGAAAAGCATTCCAGGTGAAGCTGGTTGAGAGAATGCCAAGAGTGTGCAAAGCTGTCATCAAGGCAAAGGGTGGCTATTTGAAGAATCTCAAATATAAAATGATTACTACATGATTCCATATGTGTTATTTCATAGTTTTGATGTCTTCACTATTATTCTACAATTTAGAAAATAGTAAAAATAAAGAAAAACCCTTGAATGAGTAGGTCTGTCCAAACTTTTGACTGGTACAGTAGATTCCCTTGTTCATGCGTGGTTTGGATGGACCAGTTCATCACCGGGGGCGAGTTCCAAGTCATCCCTACCTCATCTGTCAACACTATCACTGATATCATTATTGATATTGTTCTTGTACATACTGTATATTATATTGTTCTTTCTCTACTGGCATTGACACTATCTATTTTTGATATTGCTACTATGCAAGTAACCATTTTGCTGTACCGTTTACACCTTCTGTAGAGACCCATCCACTTAGCGAGATGTGGCTGGGAGTTATAGCATTTCTTTAACATGACCCATCAATTTAGACAAGTGTGTCTGGGTAAGCGTCATCTAATATTTATAAAATATTTTTTATCTGGACACTCTCTGTTTACATTGAATTGTTCCTTATTGTAGGCTACTGATTTTACCACTTTTAGTTTTCATCTTTACTACACTGCTCATGCTGTATAGCACATGACCTCACATGTGAATCCTTAAAGAGATGGGTGGGGCTAAAGCTTAAGAGGGTGTGAACGATGCTGAATGGGTTTAGACAAAGAAGAGCGTAGGTGTACCAAAACATTCCAAGGCCAATTTACATTTACATCTTAGTCATTTAGCAGATGCTCTTATCCAGAGCGACTTACAGTTAGTGAGCGCATACATTTTTCATACTGGCCCCCTGTGGGAAACGAACCCACAACCCTGGCGTTGCAAGCGCCATGCTCTACCAACTGAGCTACAGGAAAAATATTATATTTTCTCAGAAGTGGGCTTACAGGTTTATCAACTTTCAAAGCAGAATTACTTTCCCATTGTTCCTTAAAGGCAGTGTATGATATACCATTTTCTAGCTCTGTGTCTCTGCTTTTATCCAATGGAAAAAAAACACAATTTCAAATTTTGCTACATAAGACCGAATCAAGGCGGTCGGTCTCATTTTAGAGTAAGGCTGTAACGTAACAAAATGTGGAAAAAGTCAAGGGGTCTGAATACTTTCCGAATGCACTGTATTTCTCAATGGAGGAGTCTATAGATGTAGTAAAGAGATCAACATAATTTGACTAAAACTATGAAAACGCCACACTCACCCGGTTGGGAAAGATTCAGAATATAGTCATTGCCGGCCATCAAAATCAGCCTACATCTATCTAGGCTATGTATTGCACACTGTGAGAAAAAAAAAATGAAAAAAATAATAGTATACAGTGAGGAAAAAAAGTATTTAGTCAGCCACCAATTGTGCAAGTTCTCCCACTTAAAAAGATGAGAGAGGCCTGTAATTTTCATCATAGGTACACGTCAACTATGACAGACAAATTGAGAAAAAAAAATCCAGAAAATCACATTATAGGATTTTTTATGAATTTATTTGCAAATTATGGTGGAAAATAAGTATTTGGTCAATAACAAAAGTTTCTCAATACTTTGTTATATACCCTTTGTTGGCAATGACACAGGTCAAACGTTTTCTGTAAGTCTTCACAAGGTTTTCACACACTGTTGCTGGTATTTTGGCCCATTCCTCCATGCAGATCTCCTCTAGAGCAGTGATGTTTTGGGGCTGTCGTTGGGCAACACAGACTTTCAACTCCCTCCAAAGATTTTCTATGGGGTTGAGATCTGGAGACTGGCTAGGCCACTCCAGGACCTTGAAATGCTTCTTACGAAGCCACTCCTTCGTTGCCCGGGCGGTGTGTTTGGGATCATTGTCATGCTGAAAGACCCAGCCACATTTCATCTTCAATGACCTTGCTGATGGAAGGAGGTTTTCACTCAAAATCTCACGATACATGGCCCCATTCATTCTTTCCTTTACACGGATCAGTCGTCCTGGTCCCTTTGCAGAAAAACAGCCCCAAAGCATGATGTTTCCACCCCCCATGCTTCACAGTAGGTATGGTGTTCTTTGGATGCAACTCAGCATTATTTGTCCTCCAAACACGACGAGTTGAGTTTTTACCAAAAAGTTATATTTTGGTTTCATCTGACATTCTCCCAATCCTCTTCTGGATCATCCAAATGCACTCTAGCAAACTTCAGACGGGCCTGGACATGTACTGGCTTAAGCAGGGGGACACGTCTTGCACTGCAGGATTTGAGTCCCTGGCGGCGTAGTGTGTTACTGATGGTAGGCTTTGTTACTTTGGTCCCAGCTCTCTGCAGGTCATTCACTAGGTCCCCCCGTGTGGTTCTGGGATTTTTGCTCACCGTTCTTGTGATCATTTTGACCCCACGGGTGAGATCTTCCGTGGAGCCCCAGATCGAGGGAGATTATCAGTGGTCTTGTATGTCTTCCATTTCCTAATAATTGCTCCCACAGTTGATTTCTTCAAACCAAGCTGCTTACCTATTGCAGATTCAGTCTTCCCAGCCTGGTGCAGGTCTACAATTTTGTTTCTGGTGACCTTTGACAGCTCTTTGGTCTTGGCCATAGTGGAGTTTGGAGTGTGACTGTTTGAGGTTGTGGACAGGTGTCTTTTATACTGATAACAAGTTCAAACAGGTGCCATTAATACAGGTAACGAGTGGAGGACAGAGGAGCCTCTTAAAGAAGAAGTTACAGGTCTGTGAGAGCCTGAAATCTTGCTTGTTTGTAGGTGACCAAATACGTATTTTCCACCATAATTTGCAAATAAATTCATTAAAAATCCTACAATGTGATTTTCTGGGAAAAAAAATCTCAATTTGGCTGTCATAGTTGACGTGTACCTATGATGAAAATTACAGGCCTCTCTCATCTTTTTAAGTGGGAGAACTTGCACAATTGGTGGCTGACTAAATACGTTTTTTCCCCACTGTATGTATGGATGTCAACCCCAATATTCATCGTCACCAATCAAATGCATTACACTTAAAAATGGCTTTAACTGCCACCACCGATTTATATACCAGCTTACAGTATGAGCATTTAGCAGAATCTTTTTCTCATCTTGAAAAGGGTAAACTTCTAAATGTTATGCAGCGAAAACAGCCAAATATATCCAAATCGGATTTTAGTAAACACTGTGGGCCTGTTAGAACACGTAAATCATGACGTATTTAACTGTTAGATTAGATTTTTTAAACGATTTTTTGAATGTTAAAATACACATACACTACCTGTTTATAACTGGTGCAACTGGTATTCCACCGGTCTGATAGGCCTGTTCATTAGGCTAGTCACAAAGCAACACTTTGGTTGTCGGGATAAAGCTCTGTTTCAATGTATCCATAAGTATCCATTAGCTACTGACTGTTCCAACTTTACAACAGTGGCAGTTCACTTGTTATGTGGGAAAGTGCTCACACAGACATAGGGCGTGTCTGCAATAACCGCTATAACCTGTTTTAACACAGATTCTCATTTAGGTGTTTTGCGTTGCACATGTTTACCTGAGCTACAACACTTCCTGAACTAATAGAGACTGGGAAGGGAAAAAACAACATTGGAGCAAAAATACCTCAACTGATGTACAGTACACCCCCTGGACAAGACACCAGTCTTTCTCCTGGTTCTGTAGTGAGACAGCTTGATGTACAGTACACCCCCTGGACAGGACACTAGTCTATCTCCTGTTTCTGTAGTGAGACAGCTTGATGTACAGTACACCCCCTGGACAG